>NC_089282.1:18650911-18773587 GCF_963678975.1 Dysidea avara | reverse complement strand
ATGTGACAGTTTAACTTTTATGAGAACGCCTAATTATCTAAAGCAGAGCTGAGGTGATTATCCTGAGGGTGCTTATCCAATGCCATAGCGAGGAATTCAATTGCCAAAGCCTGTAAGTCAATTACTTCAAAGCAGTTAAACCACACCTACATGATCTTTTGTTATCATCACCTTGGTTTTGCCTCAGCCTCGTTGATAACAGCGATATCCTACTCGTGTGGTTTAACTACAACATAACCAAACAGTTACCTCACTTCCCAGTTGTGTAGACCAACAAAGGTAAGATATGTACACCCATGAAAGAAAATTAACAAGAGGTACGTCATTGGAGGAGAGATCAAGAGTTGAGAGCCTGGTGGGAAGGACCAACCTTTTTATCAGACAAGAGTAATTGGCCACAGCTAATTAACATGGTATTCAATCCAGATAACACAAAGAAAAACTAATAGGTAAAGAGCCTAGTACATGAATTGCTACACATTTGTCATCTACTGCTACACAAATGAGTGATGGTGTGTGCACTGGGAGGCTACAGCCAATTAGATTCTCAAGTTGGAAGAATCTGACTAGAGTTGTATCTTGGATTTTGAAGTTTATAGAAAAGAAATAGAGTTAGAGATGTTAGATACTGAGCAAAGAGATGCAAAGGAGAGTATCATGTCTTTGGTGAACCATAAACCATTACCCATGCCCACAAGCAGCAAGTTACTTGAACTCTGGATAGCAGAGGTGTGATGAGGTCAGATGGACGACTGACTATTATGCTGAGTTTCTTCCATATGATATAAGGTATCCCATAATTCTACCTCACAAAAATTGGGTAACCAAGCTCATAGTCAAGCACCATCATGAAAATTAATAGGGAATCATTGTGCTGGTACAAACCAAACTTTATGTTTTTGTCCACTAGATTTTAGATCATTTCTGCATGAGAAGAAATTTTAGAGTGTGCGCTATAGCACTACTTGTAAAAGAAGAAAAGCTAAGGTAGCTCAACAGATCATGGCACCATTACCTCAAAACGAGACTTACTACTTCGCTACAAGACAGCTGTTGATTTTGGGGGACCATTTATGACTGCAAGGAAGAGGCTAGGAAAGCCACAACAAAAAAGGTTTTTGTGTTTGTTTACTTATTTGGCTTACAGAGTCGTACATTTAGAAATGGCGTATGATGGTTTAGATGTGGACAAACAGAATGATTAATAGAAGAGGTGTCCCAGAGGAAATTTTGTCGGATAATGGAATATCCACTTAATACCCTTATCAGCTACAGCTGCTTTAGCCTTTGTGCAATTCACACAACTTTATTAGCTGCTACAAATTTGTTATTTAATCCGCCTTATGCTCCACATTTCGGAGGTGTCTTTGAAATCACAATAAATAAATCAGCAAAGGGAATACTGTACTGAGTCCTATCCTCTAATAATAGCTAATTATAACTCTATTCTGCAACAACATGTTCTGAAATACAAGAAATAACTATCTGTAAATTACAATAAGCTCTAATCTTAATGTGCTGGACAAATTGCATCACTTTCTTGAAGACTTTTACAAGGCTCTCCTCATTCTTGAGATGTGCCAATATGTCATTGTTGGGGCAGGCTATTCTCTTTCTCATCATAAAGCAAAAGTAACTTGTTAAAAATTGTTGCCTGACAGTCAACAAGTAGAGTAGGCCATTAATTGTGCCTTCATGATTGTGTCAGTCTAATGTGACAAATAAGATAACCGAACAAATTACACAGCCTTGTACACACGGTACATTACACACACTACACTTTATACACAACAAAGCAAAGCCTACGACAGCCATGCATGCAAAACACAGATATTTCTGCCCAGTGAACCAGCACTGATATGCTTGTGCACAGGCAAATCCTCCTAGTAACCTGCAGGAGGATTTTCCAGTTCTCACAGAGAGAGGTCATGGAACCCGAAGTTTCACAATGACCCCAACACTGCTAAATGAGAGCAAGGACAGTTGGGCATTTGCTTCCCCACCAGGCTGATGATACACACACACACACATTTTACCTCTCCAATCAGTTCCCAAGCATGTTCACATGTACACACGTGGGGAAACTGGAGCAATGGTTCCTTTTGACTATATAATTTTTTCCACATACTTCCTCCAAATTAACTTCTAAGGCTTCTTTCAGTGGTGTTAAGGAGAGTGTTGCCACCTGTCTCTTCCCAAAATTTTTGTGAAAAGGCAGGCGGTCCAGACTAATGGTGTGCGAAGGTGACACGGTACTTCAAATGGTAGATAGGATCAAAAGAACAGCTTGTGTACAAGGTGAACTCACCCTGCACTTTTGATTGTGGTATTGATAAACTAAACACATTATAGTTATTAAAGCAGATAGAAAATTCTTATATCATGTTAGGTGACAAGCCAGTTGACTTGCTGATGTACAAGGATCCTCAATCTGGTTCCAGCAGAGTACCAACTTTAGATTACCAGGAGGTTGTGTGTGTGGTACCATCATCTGCAGCTGGTGTGTTCACTTTGAAGGATGATGACTTGTGGGTTGGGTTACAACAAGTTGGTAGTCAGATACTATACACTGTTCCTGAACTTCCTGAATCATAAACAATAGAATTGTATGTGTATTTCAGTATTAATAGTAATTTTGTACATAGTACTTTCTTGATTATTGCTGCTTATTGCGCTCAGGCTAGAAAACAAAACATGTTGGGTAATTCATTAACAGAGGAAGATTTAGGGAATGTATGTGCTTGATGGGGTGTCTGATTCAGTGGACTGGAATGGTGGACTAGATCATAAATTGTACTTAGCAGTCTTAACACAAAAGCGGAAGAAGAGTATCTGATAACTGAGAAGCCAGAGAACAAAAATAGAAACACACGTTTGTACAGTTTTCAATAATGTATTTTTAAAGAATCAAGTCTCTAGATGGGACTAGTTCTAGTTTGAAACAAAAAATTATAACTCACCTTCTACAGTGAGTTACGACATGGGATTTGGACTAAACTGTGCAGTAGTAATATGTAGCTGATTGCAAAGCAGAATAGTTTAATTCGTTCATAAGTTATAGCAGAAAAAAAATGCTGGAAGCCATACACGAAACTATACAGAGCACCCTTAAGATTACCTCCTCACAAAGACCTCCTTCATGTAAAGCAATTTAATGCCCCATAGACGGACTTATTGGTATACTACAGTTGTAACTTTTACAAGAACACCTCAACTAACAACTACTAGACTTCAAAAAGCATATAATGTATGTAAATCACTAAGCGGAAAGAAAGGTTTTAATCAAAGGAATAGGTATCTGTGTATTTCTCATTTCACAGTAGTCTTGCACAGCCAAAGAATGAACATGCTTATAATCTTCCAACAGCTCCCTGTGTGGAAAGGGTCTAGGATCTGGTTTTGTAGGCTTACAATAGACCTCATTGATAAGACCATCCTATTTAATTTCAGACATTAAAATTAAGTGGTGGTCAAGTGTGAATACTTAAAATTGTAAAAAAGTTATAGTCAACTACTCTATTGTGTGTGAGCTGAAAATTGACCCTCTATATTCAACTTCTCACTGTACAGTTGAAATTATATTATTTTATTAATGAAAAAAGTGTTTTATGTCTGTGAGAAATCTATAATTATACCCTAGGGAGTAAGAACTAAATAAGAATTTTAAATCTACAAAATCCATGTGAATCAAACCATCACTCTCACAGGACATCATGATTATGAACCGCTTGATTTGACCACTAAGCCAACTGCACATACCAAAAGCCAATCAACTAGAGGCAAGTTGCATGGCATATAGCAGTTTATAAAAAAATACTCCTGTCTCCACAGCACTAGAGAAGGGACAAAAACATGTAGTGTAGCCATTTGAAACAATGAAGTAGGTAAGTTGCCATGCTTAATTTTGCGGAAATGTTATTTTGATGTTGCTGAGGTAGCGGCATTGCGAGGAAAGAATGCAGATGGACAGACAGCTTAGCCAGCCAGACCATTACTTTGTGTGTGGGTGGGAAAGCACAACTGTATAATTATATAGTAGGTATATAGCCACACCCAAAGAAAAGTAGGGCTACCTCTCTTATATGAAATCCAGACCTCCTTTTGTTTAAAAGATTTCATTTGTGCTCTTATCTCAAGACATGGGGCTAGCTATAGCATTTCATTCAAAATTTTGAACTCACACTTGCAATTGCAAAATAGCTATGTAAATTACACAAAATAATGCTAATAGGAAACACATGCAATAGGCTAGGATACTTCAATGGGCTAGGATACTTCAATGGGCTAGGATACTTCAATGGGCTAGGATACTTCAATGGGCTAGGATACTTCAGTGGATGAACAATCCTACATAATGATGTAATAATTACTGAGGTGTAACTGAGTTGATTATTACATCATTTCTGACAATATTATAATGATTTATAAACACATTGTGTGGTGAATGAGTACACGTGTACAGTGCTCAGCACAAGTACGTATTAAACCACATGTGTTTATCCACTGAACTGAAGTATCCTAGTAATGCATGTCTTAGTTATTAAAACAATGACTTTGTGTGACTGAAATTTCATTAAGGAACCCACAAAAGTGCATACCTATAAATTTGATTGTTAAAGGGCTAGCTAGGTATCTTACCCAGCTTTATACTTTGCAAATACCAAAGCATTCTCCGAACACCAATACATATATTCAGATGAATGCTCAAGTATATGCAAGACTATAGAAAATTAATTAAGCACCTGTCAACATCATACATGGAATAGACTAATGAGGTACATGTGACACCTCTCATATGGCCATTTATGGGACCAATAAATGAGATCATAGATCATTTGTACCATAAACTGTTTCTCAACTGTTTCAGTAAAACAAGTTTGTTTGGAACTCATGTACAATTAAAAGACAAAATCCTTGTACAAACAACAATGGGCACAAGCTATATGTACCTCAGGCAGAAATTACAGTATGTATACAGACATGATTTCTATGTTACATGTTATCCAACATTTTGCTTGCTGTGCTTCCTCCAACACTACTAAAAAGAATAATATGCCTGACTGCATAGGCGGCGGAAAGGGGGGGGCTAGGGGGCTAAAGCCCCCCCTAGGTCTGCTGAGGGGGGCTTAGCCCCCCCTCAGAATGAAATTATCTTTCTTGGAGTGGGGCTGAAAACCGTGACAAAGATCGAGATACTCTAATAGAGCAGTCACTCTAATAAAGTAGTCAGTGTGTAGCGAGCTATGTAAGGATTTTTATGTAGTTTATCAGCTAGAAATGGTAGCTGGTGAGGTGGAAAGCTCTTGTGAGTTGGTTGTGACCTTTTTTTTTTTTTTTTTTTGGTCTCACCTTACCAAACTATAGAAATAAGTCTGGGTCAGCTCAGCAGAGCCCCCCCTCATATCAACTACTTCCTCCGCCTTTAATAAAGCACAATGCAGACATTGTCATTGATTAATACTCAATTGCATAGTCACCAGAGAGCTAGAGGGGTACAGGGTAGGTGGCTCTCTTTCATTTCTACCCTCACTCTTTCTTATCCTCAATTGCAAACCAAAATTGATTATTTCTTTAAAGATACTCTAATAGAGCAGTCACTCAAATGCCGTGATAGAGTCATTGTGATCGAGTAATTCAGAAAATCATCCATTTTCAATATTAATGGCATAGTGCTGCTAATGAAAGTATTTTTAATTTTGTACAGAGCATGAATGACTGTCCTTTGCTAATTTATTACTCATAAACTACTCATGGAATTAATGACTGTCTACAACCAGCTAGCAGTGGCGAAGATCAGAATGGGTGGTATCTAGAAAATGGGTGGAAGTGTACATGTATTTGTACTAGTAGATGGATTGATTGTGGGTTGAGTATAACATCATCATGTGTAAACCCACAATCACTTTCCACATTGTTATCTAAAAGAGAGCTGTACAATGGCTATTAGCAGATCAGTGATCATTAGTGAGCTGGAGATGTGCGCATGTTGTTGGTTGACTCACTCAACTGGATCCTGAAATAAGCAGATACCTATCTGCTATATAGGAGGTCTCTAATCATTTCAGAGAACCTCTCCAGAGGTGTTTTAGTGGATTATAAAGACCTCATATTTTAGTATGTGCTTTGCAAATAGCGTTAGTTGATTTGTTAATTAGTTGATTTTGTTGATTTTCAATTCACCCCGGGTTTTTAAGATCCTCATGAATGGTCTATATGTTATATCTGACTTGCTGCTGATACAATTATGCTGTGCGAGGCTTCTGGGGCTGCTCACCTGGCCTCATGGAGAACTTTGTCTCTTTTGGTGTCTGATATTGCAGAAACAGATATGTCCACAATTAAAATCATAGGCAGCAAGTTTATAGGGATGAGCGGGGGAGAGGCTGAAGTCCAGGCAGATAAGGATGGGAATAGCCTGCCATCACCCTCAGAATGAAATCTGGATGAAAATATATTATATATTTGTACGAGTGGGTTCAAAACCACTATTATACTCTATAATAGAATATTCAAAATACTCTGATGGAGCAATCAAAGCGCTTTATGAGAGCGTGTTCCGAAAAGTAGTCTTACAGCAAATTATAAGGGCTCTAATATCTGGGGGCTGTACGCCTGGCTATCAGGATTTCTATAAGCTCTGTGCATATAATATAAATTTCACAATTAACCTTATAGTACAGCAGCGATCGATGATTTTGTACACTTTGTGAAAAAAGCATCAAACTTAGCACATTGTGCCATTGCATAATTGACTTTTGGTGACCTTTACGACCATTTTAACATCGAAATTGCATCATCTTTTGTCTTTATCTTCCTCAGGCATTGTTTTACGCCATTAAAACATGGTGTCAAATTAAGCTTTTGTTGAAAGAAACAACTCGGTTGTTATTTGAAGTCGATCAGTAAATTTTATTCCAAAGATATGATCATTTGTATTAGCTGTAAAAGTTTATAAAGTTACCTTCCCATTGGTAGCTAATTTCAAAGAATTTACGACTAATAAAAGTGATCATAACTTAAAGTGGAATGAGTTGACTTCAAATCAAAATCAAGTTGTTTCTTAGGTTGACATCTTAAATTTAATAGGTCAAATCTGAGATAGCACTATATTTATTTTTTATTAAATAAGGCTTTACAGCACTAGTGCTGAAGGTCTGTAGGACACCTGGCCCTACAGCCTGTGTAAAGTTGTTACATAAAGTGTGTTTGAAAAGGAGAAAAAAAAATCCATGACTGGACTTGGGCAGCCATCAAAACATGAATGTCATAAGGAGCACATTGATAAGGAAATTTCTGACAAATGACACAACTTTTGCACTATATACTATTAGTCTAAACAACTGTATAATAAATTAAATATGTCCCTTGTACTTGTACATATGGTGTACCTGGAGGGATGGAGAGTTCTTTACCCAAATAATTAAACAGCAAAATTACACCATTAATATTCCTACAACCTTTCAAAGGAGAGATGCTCTAGAATAATAACAAGTTAGGCCAAAAATTCCTAACCATAATTATATAAGTGACCATAAAAAGGGCATTGTCCTCTGTGAAAATAAATTAATACACATGGTTGCATTATTTTAGTGCCATAAAACGTAATGTTTCAGATTCTGGAGTTGCAGAATCAGACTCTTGAAGTTCAACTTTAAACCGTACTGCAGTATTAAAACTTTTGACAACTTTCTTTCAAGATGAATCAAAGTGACTCACAATGCATATGCTTATGCTAAGCTACCGGTTTCCTATGGGGGCATGCCCCTAAGTCCCTCAGCAAAATTGGTCCATGTAGATGGATTTTCGAGGCTATATGTTGGTCAATATAGCTAATTTACCATGCATTACTATAGCATTAATTTTATATTCTACAAAACCTATGGCTGCACTGCTACACATGCATATAATGCATATACAACTAGTAGTATACCATATTTCACACACCACATCTTATAAAGTCCTACTTCGTTAATGTATAGTACTTGATTTTCTAAATACTAGTAAACTTAAGTTTCATTGCATCTAATTTATTCTGAATTGCTGAGATACAGGTCTCCACAAGATCTTTTTGCTGGGCCACATATTCTTCCTTTTCTGCCAGCTGGTTTTTATCAAGCCAATCAATGACTTCTTCACACTTACCACTGGCTTCATCAAAAGCATTATCTTTGATTTCATCTTGTAGGAAATCCTTCATGTTGAAAGCAGAGCTCTCACAAGAATTCTTGGCTGCAATTCGCTCCCTCTCTTTGTCATCTTCTTGCTTATATTTCTCTGCATCACTGATCATCCTCCAGATCTCTTCTGCCGACAGATAACCTTGATCATTTGAGATGGTAACTCTATTAGCCTTTGTATTGGAGTGAGATATATCTATTTTGTTTGTACGAGTCTCCCTAGTGTTCCATATCTTCACAAATGGGGCAATGCTATTTTTGATAATTTGATTTGTACTTACATTACCTTTGCTGAAATGATTGTAGTCATCTTGACCGCCATAATCATAGTCATCATAATCGTAGTCATCTTGACCGCCATAATCGTAATCATCATAATCGTAGTCATCTTGACCACCATAATCGTAGTCATCTTCATACTCATCATCATAACCATTCTCTCCATTGTATTTAGGGTACGTATCTCTCCCATACACATGATGTGTATCTTGATTACCCTTGTAAACAGCAGATACTGCTAGGGTTTTGTAGTCAATGTGAAAAGTAATTTCAATTTGAGGGACACCTCTAGACGCTGGAGGAATTCCACAGAGTTGAATATTTCCAAGAAGGTTGTTATTTTTGGCAGTTGCATGCTCCCCTTCATAAACTTGAATCAACATGTTGGTTTGATTGTCTACGGAAGTGGTGAAGACCTTGGAATTCATTGTGGGAATGGTTGTGTTGCGTTTGATAAGTGAAGTCATGACACCTCCAGCAGTCTCTATACCCAGGGAAAGTGGGGCAACATCAAGCAACAGCAGATGTTGCACTTTATCGTTTCTGTCTCCACTGCGGATAGCTGTATATATAGCTGCTCCATAAGCCACAGCCTCATCTGGGTTGATGGATTTGTTGAGCTCTTTGCCATTGAAAAAGTCTTGAAGCAACTCCTGGATCTTGGGGATACGAGTCGAGCCACCTACTAGGACAATTTCATGAATTTGATGCTTCCCAAGTTTGGCATCACTTAGACACTGTTCTACTGGTCCAATTATGCTCCTAAAGAGGTCCATGTTAAGCTCCTCAAATTGAGCCCTAGTAATGGTGGTGTAAAAGTCAATACCCTGAAACAGAGAATCAAGCTCAATGTTGGCCTGGGATTGGGATGACAGTGCACACTTTGCTCTTTCACAAGCTGTTCTTAGCCGACACAAGGATCGCTTATTCCGAGAGATAACTTGCTTGTGCTGTTGATTAAATGCATTAACAAAATGACTGACCATTCGGTTGTCAAAGTTCTCTCCTCCAACATGAGCATCTGCATTTGCTGCCTTTACATCAAAGACACCATCTTCAATAGAAACAATGGATACATCAAGAGTACTACCACCCAGATCAAAGATCAACACATTTCTTGCATACCTACTGTGTATGTTGAGGCCATACGTAAGCGCAGCAGCCGAGGGAGCATTTATGATGTGGATAGCATTAAGACCTGCAATGGTGGCAGCATCTCTAGTAGCCTGGCGTTGAGAGCTATTGAAGTAAGCAGGAACAGCAACCACTGCATTAGCAATGGTTCTTCCTAAATGCTCTTCTGCAATTTCCTTCATCTTTATGAGCACCATGGAAGATACTTCTTCAGCGCATAACCGAATTGTGTTACCTTGGTATTCTACTTGAGCTTTAGGCTTTTCACCTTCATTCACTATATCAAAGGGCCATTGCTTTCTGTTGTTTTGAACAGTGCTTTCACTCCAATTTTGACCAATAAGTCTCTTCATGTCAAAGATTGTGTTGGATGGGTTCATGGCAGCTTGGTTCTTTGCAGAATTTCCAATAAGCCTCTTCATGTCATTGAAAGCAACATAACTTGGAGTAACCTTATTTCCCTGATCATTAGGAATGATTTCTACCTTGCCATGTTGGTAAACACCAACACAAGAATAGCTTGTACCAAGATCAATCCCAATTGCAAGATAATCTTCCTCTATAAGTGAATAAAACAATACACATAAAGCTTACTGTACTAAAACTATAACCACTGAGAACTACACTTTATGTGTACAAAAGTGCATGTATGCATGCAGGAGAACATGTTAATTGTGACAATCATGACTTGTGTGAAGCTTGCAATAATAGGAAAATACTTTGTAACACAAATTGAGTAAATTAAAACTACCAATCAGATTTACATGAACATATAAACATAAAAGTCCCATAAGTACAGCTATCAGTATTTGTATATATGAACTGCTCATACCTTCGATATGTTGCTCTTTCTCTGGGCTCAAGTGGCCATCTTTCTGAAGTTCTTCTTGTTCTTTGATAATCAATTGCCTATCTTCCCTCTGACTTAACTGCTGATTTAATTCACGTATCAGCTCATCCTTTTGCACAATTTCTTGGTCTTTTTGCCTTCGCTGTTGACACAACTCTTGATCTTTGTGGAGTAGTTCTTGATTTTTTTCAGCCAGTTGCTGATCCTTTAGCAAAAGCAATTCATCCTTTTGATTTACTTGCTTGGTTAATTGGCTATCCTTTATCATCAATTGCTGATTTTTCTGACTTACTAACTCATTTGCAGTGACAACAGAACTAAACAGCTCAATGATGCCATCATCTTCATGCGGGTGATGGTTATAATTAACATTCTTTAAGCTGTTAATCACATCCCCTATGTCTGGCCTGTTTTCTGGTTTGTCATGTAGACACCATTCCACTAACAACTTTAGTGCTGGATATCGGATCAGCTTTACCAAATAGTGCTCCCTCCTTTCAATCTCTGACAAGACAATTCTATCCGGGGTAACTTGGTCCTTTGGCATAGGCCATTCCATACTCACCAGATGTATACATACACACCCTATTGAGAAAACATCAATCGGCAAACCATATACTGGCTCATTCTTAAGAGTTTCTGGAGGCATAAATGCCATGGTGCCTGGCACCATTGTATGCCTGTGGAGACCAGGTGGTATTGCTTTAGCTACTCCGAGATCTGACACTTTAGCTATGAGATGTTTTGTAAGGAGGATATTGTTAGAGGAGAGATCTCGATGGATGATATTTTGACTGTGAAGGAACTGAATACCCTGACAGGTATCCATGAGAATGGAAAACTTGAAATAAAATGGAAAATCATCTCTTTCATGTTTCTCAATTAAGCCAGTTAAACTGATATGCATCAACTCCATCACTAACCATGGTAACTGGGCATCGGGACTAGGGTAGTGTATTCCTAGGAATTGTACCACATTAGGGTGGAGTACTCTGCTACACCGGACACATTCTTCAAGAAAGGCACGCTTCTTCATCTCATTAATCAGTATCGGGTGCATCTCCTTGGCAGCACAACGTGTCTCATGTACCATCACTTCATAAACATTAGCATAGGAGCCAGTTCCTATTGGTTCTGGTCTACATGTCTTTGTAACAGCGGGCAATTCCAAACTGCGAAGTTGTTGCTCCATTTTCTGATAGTGGCAATATAAATGATACAGTTAAATAACTACAACACTATTCCATGCATATATGTGCTATAATGTCAACATATAATATAGTGTATATGTGCGTACGGATGTAAACAAGGATTATAGCAATAGAAGTCATGCATACTTACATTGTTTTAAATTTTAGTGCAAGCATAACACTTTAGGGACCACTGATTTTAAGTAATCTTTCATCCGTGCTTCACCAACACTTATTCAAGAATCAACACTCACAGCTCAGTGTTTGTTGTTCATTGTACCTCAACCTCCCAGGCACACTAGTAGTGTTTCATAGTACTAGACTGGAATGTCAATGTTGGATTGTAACTGGAGGTGGAAACAAGAGAGCCGGGCTGTGAAGGCCAGGCAAAGAACATTTCTTGTTTCTCAAAATTGGGCATATAGTCACTATTGAAGGAAGTACTCAAAAGCACAGCAACAGCAGGCTATCTGTCAAATATTACGGCAATATACAAAGACAATTCTAAAAGCCAACAGTTGGTATGCTAGTGTTTCTCAACATCAAAAAGCTTGCACATGTGACCAATTAGTGCAATAATGAATTTACAGACGGCAGGGTGGGAAGTAACACAGGTGGGTGGTGATAAACTCAACATAGTTCCTATTCATCTAGTTCCAAACAAAAGTAATTTTGTTATTTGTCCGGCAGTCATCCACCATAACTAAAGTATCAAGCACACTATAGGGCCACTTCAACTAAATCTTTTGTGTCTCGGACTGAAACTAGTTGAAAAGTGGGTTGGTAGGTAGGTATAAATAATAATAGTAATAGGTGGTAATAATTTTTAAAAACTGAAGTTATGGCAACACGTGTAACTGTGGCGTTCGATAACAAACTATTTAGTTATGGTTAGTACATCTAAAATGACCAAACATCCATCCATAGTCTGTTTTTACAACTCTTCTTGTAACAACCAAGCTTGCCCCACACATAGCAGATACAGATGGCCAACAATACATTGACACCACAAACTCACATGATCAAACATGTGATATTTAAAAATGAACAAAAACATTTGTTGGTCGGGTCCGAGAAACAAGGAATTTAGTTGAAGTGGCCTAGTTGAAAGAAGGTAAATTTTTGGTGAGCTGAAGGTGATGGTATAGTGGGATGAACATCTTTGTGCTCTCTCCTAGTTTGCCTCAAACTCACCATAACTTACCAGCTATTGAAAGATATCATCTTGCTTAAAAGGCAAACCTTATCATTAGGGTTGGGTACAATATTTGTTTCTTCTTCACCTCTCTTTTGAGGTAGAAACCAAAGGAGGTGGGTAGCTGGCAGCAGCATAGCATAACAGTAATCATTCTAGATTCATGCTATAGGGGTCCAAGGTTCAGGTCTCAGATTTTTGTAATACCATTTTTGTCCAAGATTTTTAAAATCATTTTGCTGTTGGACAAAGAGCCAATTAACAAGTAATCAAGTTTTCCTAACCTACATGAGATAAGATACTCAAGGCTGGTGGAGAGATTATTACCTCAGATCGAGATACAGTCAACCACTCTAATAGAATGGTCACATTTTATAAACAAGTTGGTGCAGTGCTACTTCTAAAAACCAGGTGCCATGCAGCTATAGCTTATCTGGAATTAAAGGATTACTACATACCATGCTATTATTTATTCTAGCTAATAGGTTGTAATTTTGGATTTTGTAATTTATGAAATACTTTTGTAAGTATGTTGCTATGCATTTGATAAGGAAACACCATTTGCATAGTATTAGTTTTATAGCTTGTCTATTGCTTTTTTTTCTCCACAAATCGTCTCAATAAAGCCTTGAAGCTGCTGTTCATTTTCATTCATGTAAGTAGGGAACATGACCTCTTTTAAGTTGAAGATCCTTTCACAAAAAAATCAGAAATTTGGCTGGCTGTGGGTGCATGCCTGCATGGTTTAAAAACTGTACGTAGCTACTTAATTCACAAAGTGAAAATACTATCTCAAAGCTTCTAAAATCTCTGACTACTTTCCTATGGGTATAGACCCCACCAGAATGGTGTCAGTGTCTGTTGTATATATTAGATTTATCAAACTCCACTACAGTGGTGTCTTAACTATGCAGAATATCTTTTCATGTCATTGTCTTTCATTAGAGTGTTTAGATCTGGCTAGTGTCCTGGACAGTTAAGAGAGACTTTTTGATATTTTTTAAGAGAGAGAGGATAGTCAAAGTCTCATTTGGATTGCATATATGTATGCCAGGTGCAGTAGCTAGGCTGCTACTGTCAGAGAAACGTAAATGCTATGTAGCTATTTGGGCAAAAATCAAGGTGTGGTTATCGTGCATGTATCTATTTACTATTGAATGGTAGCCGATGCTCTCAATAAAAATAGCTTTGTATTCGATTATTTGATGTACATGATCTTCACATGTCACAGCCAATAAAGACCAAGCCACAAGGTGCAATTTAGTCACCATTGTTTTTCAACTTATATCTAAGCCAAATGTGACCAGATCTGCAAAAACCCGACATAATGGCGCAAGCCTAAAATTTCAGTATAGCCTATTGATTGCAATAGGTAAAATATTTGCGTAAATGAAAAAAAAATTCGTAAAATTAGTAAACGCTTTGTTCTTTGTGAAGAAAGGGTGTAATGACAAAAACATGGATATCATCTTATTCGCCTACTCAAGGGGAGTTCGAAAGTTTTTGTTTCGTAGCAGTAGCCTAAGGGATACATGAGTTATGGGCGTTTGTTTACGTCACATCAAAGCGATCATATGCAATCGATTTTTCTTCACTGGTTTGTCTCTGTGTGTAGTGAAGAAAGGTGATAGGAGAAAAAACCTATCATGTAATGGACTCCCCTATTCATGGCAAACACGATGGTGCAAGTTGCAACTCTGTACTGCATTGCGTTTGTAAGTTACAATTGTTTTTGTAAGCACCTGTAATATATTTTCCCAATACTTGCTGTACAAATCGATCTTTCTGTTACTGCTACTTTGTAGGGCTGTAACTCCTTGGCATACAAGGCTGAAACTTTGGCCAGAGCATACACTCGGCTAAGTGGATTATAAATATTCAATAATAAAGGATTTGAAAAATGCGCCATAATGTCGGGTTTTCGCAGATCCGGTCACAAATATTTGGAGAGTAAAAGAGTTGCTCTTTCATATCAAGTACGGAAAGGCATGATCAACTTCAAGCATTATGAGCAGTGCCACTCGACCAATAATACATATTTTCGTCTGATAATTGAGAACATTCAGACAGGTCACTTTTGCAGCTCCTGTAGCCAGATGAAGAAAGCTTCAGGTATGAAAATTTGCATGCAAGAGTCTATGGCCTAGACCTTTCCAAAGGCATAGCTAGCAAGAATAGGAATTTTCTTTGTGGGTTTAAAGAAAAAA
Source organism: Dysidea avara (assembly GCF_963678975.1). Taxonomy (NCBI): domain Eukaryota; kingdom Metazoa; phylum Porifera; class Demospongiae; order Dictyoceratida; family Dysideidae; genus Dysidea; species Dysidea avara. Next base: position 18,758,555 of record NC_089282.1, on the reverse strand, counting down.
CGCATCCGATCTGGTGGTGGTGGAACATTGGTGGCTTACTCTACTCTGGTAAACTATTCCAATGATTGATTACTCTGTTTGAAATTGTGTAGGACTCTATTGACAGGCAACTTTGTACTCTGAAACACTCATTTAATGTATAGCTATATAATCATCTTGATTTGATTAAAGTCATTTGTTGAAAATACTACAGCGTAGCTTTATAGAATTTGTCGCCTCCCAATGCAGCACTTATTTGGTGATATAATTGACCTATCTTTGCTACTGTAGTAGCCAATACTCCCAGAGATGTAAAGTCTCAGTTTATGGTAGATAACCTATGTAGTCTTGCAATATAGCTATTAATGCATGCTATACGGTCATAATGGTATAATGGCCAACATTTTCCCGCCCGCATAATTATTTCGATGTGACTAGGACAAGAAACCGGAAAACATCTTGGAGCAATATTATGCTCACAACCTGCTGATGTGACACTCAGCGCATTTACACAAGCACATAGTAGATGTTAGAGTGTGAAATAATACTTTCGAATTACTGTCTGTCCATGTGGTGGCTTGCTAATAATTCGAGTGGCTCTATCGTTCCACCAGTGCATTTACTTTGTTAGCTAACCACTATGAATAGCTCACTACTGTATCTATAAGTTACTGGAGTCTGTAGGTGACAATTTCCAAAGTGCACCCTATATAGTCGGGCCTTGCACGCTGCCCAGCTGACCTGCAAGGCTGTCATCACGTGAGGTCTATGGTAGGACAAATAATAATAACAAATACCAGAACTGTTGATAAATCAGTGAAACAGTCTCCAACAGCAAGGATACAAAGCTTATATACACCTACCAATACGGCTATCTCGCTCAGTGAATGCATAGAGCAATCCAATGCATGAAATAAGCACTTTGAGCAAAATTTAAATTGTGGAAATACCCATGAAATCGCTTTCATTTCTGAAAAAGAACCTGGCTTGAAGTGCACTCCATTTGTACATATTTGTGTTAACTGTTCACTCAGGCGTGGTCTGGGCCAGTGAAGGTGTGTCTTATACTGTGATACCATCATAGAGAGAGTCTTAGACTGCTGGGCTAATTAAGATGCTGAACCTAACGCATACAAACAAACTAATTGTCATTTGATTTCAAGTGATTAGGTCATTGAAATAGATTATGGTTGTACTTTCCGCAATTTGAATTTCGATCATGTGAGTACTTATTTCATGCATTGGATTGCTCTATGTGTCTACTGGGTGAGATAGCTGTATTGTTAGGTGTATATAAGCTTCATATCCTTGCTGTTGGAGACTGTTCCACTGATTTATCAACCATTCTAGTATTTGTTTGCAAAAATTGTGTGGTTTTGATCGAATTTCAGCATATAGATGGCTCAGCCAGATGGCTAACAAGCTTCAATTATAACCATACTTCGCATACAGGTACTTTACCTAGTACTGGTCATTGCTGACCCATGGTGCAGTTGCTGCTCTGCTTGTCCTGTGCTCCAGAGGAAGAAACATTTTTGTTTGTTTCCAAAAAGGCGTACAGATCATGCTGCCACCAGAAACTGACCAATAAAATCAAACCATTGATACTTTGAGTTGATGATAGACTACTTGAACAATGTTGAGAGTGAATATCGCGGCATATGAAGAACCCTACGTACTTCAACGAAAAATCACGTGATTTTAAGACGTTACCTATTTATTTAATTTATTATTACTGAGCAGGCAGCACTCAGTGCTGGTTAGCTCAGGAAAATTTAGCAATTACAAACATATGTCTAAGTCCTTGAAATTAGGTTAGGTAATCCTAAGGCTGCAGCACATGTTGCTGTAGACCTTCAGTGCTGGTCACTGTAAAGTGTTAATAATAAATAAATAAATAAATATCGTTTTCTACCAGAAGAAAATGACAAACTTGGCTGCCACGCTGGTGTTATTCAAGTTACACTTAGCCTAACACATGACAATAGTTAGGTAGTTGATCGGAGGATATCGATTCTTCACGTTGCGGACCCTATCTATGCATGCTAGCTATGCGGACCCAGACTCAGTTCAAAAGTCGCCAAATATTTTATAACCAGCTAGTTGATTGACACCAAATAGACACATAGCCTCACCTGGTTGCAAGCACTGGTACAAACTAAGGGTGACGGTAAACCTCCCACCTCGCCTCCCGGCCACAACTGTTTGCTTTTTTGTTTATTGGATTTAACAATGATAGGCGTTAAATAGAAGAAAGTCACGTGATCGATTTCTTCTTGCTTGCAGCCTATTTATTTATTGTTACTGGGCAGACGGCAATTGCCGATGCGCCCAGGGGATGATCAACACCCCAAAGAAATCACACATACACATAAGATATACAGCAAACAATTAGATAGACAATAAGTAATTAGTAAATGTATGTATTTTCTGATTTTATGACAGATACTGGCAAGCTGTTCCAATCTTTGGTTGTTCTTGGAAAAAAAGAATGTTGCTTGCATATGTAATGCAAGACAGAGTGGAAGTTAAAACGTTTAGACGGTTTTGTTATTTCTGGTTTTGAAGCGACATGCAAACATGCCGGGATTCTCGACGACCTTGGCCATTTATCTGCATTCAGCATACGCCGGTGGTCTGCTTTTGCTGGCTGCTTTTTTCAAGCACGGTGGCGAGCCGTGGAGTCTTGATGGAGCCCTGGCCAACTAGGAGATGGCTGTGTGTGGCTGTATAGCTCCGTGGTGTTGCTGTGCTGTAAATTTCCTTTCATTTTAGCCAGTTCTGAGCCCTGAATGGCCCATAACTTGGCCTAATTCATCCCAACACATTCCTTTTCAATTTTTGAACACCATCTTGTCCACCTTCCAGGGCCCCCGCCTCACCCCCCCCCCCACCCGAGCTCGCCTGATACAGACAACCTCGGTTTAAAAACTATATAAAATGGCGGGAAACTTGGCTGTTGGCTACTTCATCAGTGGATGATCTGGAAGGTAAGAAATTACTGTGAAATGTGTAAAAATTTGGTATGCGTAGCTACCACCATTGGCCAGCTACAACACCTTGAATATTTAAAACCAACGTTTCTCGATACTTTTAAATGGGCGATAAGACCGGTTATCCTAGAGCCAGTCACATATACAGTAGGATATTTTAAAGCCACTTAAAGTGTTAAAAAGTGCTGAAAATTTCATGGCCAAACAACAATGGAATACAAAGCTATGATATACCAAAGTTTTAAAAACTTGAATAGGTAATTTTTATGTGCCCACGTGCCCTATTTTCACAGGCCCGGTCACATATGACTTTAACAAAATTAAGCATTCATTACCTGGCACACTTACATTCATTCTCTACAGAGCTTTGAAGGCTTTTGTGTAGAGGAAAACTTGGGCTACATTTCAGTTGAAGTAGAGTTAGCATGTATATAGAACAAAAGGTGTAGGGTTTGTTTTCTTCTCAGTGTCACTTTTTCGTGACATCTTTTTTCATGTGTCAGGTATTGATGCTACTAATCTAAACAAGTATTAACACTAGTCATGAGCAGAATGAAATGCTTACCATCTGGCTACCTCACAAAGTTTATTCCAAGCTTCTACATGTTTTCATTACTACAGCATGTTGAACCAAGGGTGGAGGAGACACCTTTATTTAAGGGGGGCTGGGGTCTAGATTGGTGATACCATAGCCTAGCTGTAAGTTTAAGACCAAAAAAGGTCACCACTACCTGCTGGCAATATTTTCCCTCCCCCAATTAGACTATATCTCCTTATTTATAACTACATACATAGCTTGCTACACTGCTCCTCTAAGAATACTATGACTGCTCTATTAGAGTATCTTGGATTATTAATACTATTGAGCTAGGCTCTCCATCACGGCTACAGATATTTTTAGGGGAAGTTAGACCCCATTTTTTTTCACAGGGGCTACACCACCCTTCTCTGCCGCCCCTTTGTTGAACACCATGATGTAAAGAAAATTCCAGGCAAACTACAGGACAAACAGTTCTGAATCAGCCGGTACAGCACCTTCCCAAAGTAGGGTGTGGTTAGTGTAAGGTATGGGTTCAAATCCTTCCAATGGTATGTGTTGTTTTGTAGTATATGTGACTCAGTCTGGGAAAATTAGTTGTATTGCCCATGACAGCAAATTTGATTTTTCACCAATAACACAAAGCTACATGAATAACTATCAAATCTCATTATCTAGACTTGAGTGGATTGCTTTTGCTGGCTGCTCCAGTGGCGATCTGTACAAGAGGTCGGGGGCCCTAATGGAGCTGTAACAATGGCTATATGTGGCTGTACTGCTCCATGGTGTTGAATAAAGACCTGTACATGTGCTGTAATGTCCTTTCATTTTAGCCAGTTTTGAAAGCTGAATGGCCCAAAACTTGGCCTGATGCATCTATTTTTTAATTATTATACTGGGCAGACAGCTCCAGCTGGTTGTGCCCAGGGGACAAGGTCTGTCCCAAACAATTGCATAAATCATAAATCAATTTTAATTGCTCCTGGAATAAATCTAGTGAGTTGCAATCAATAACTTGTTGAGGGAGATCATTCCAATGTCTTCCTCTTTAATAATTCTTTTTTAAAACAGCCCTCCACCTCTGCCTCCCACCCCTTTTGGAGCTCGCCTGGTACAGTCAAACCTGGTTTTAAAACTATCTAAAATGATGGGAAACTAGCTGTTGGCTACTTGAACAGTGGATACTCTGGAAGGTAAGAAATTGGTATAAAACGTGTGAAAATTTGGTACATGTAGCTTCATGCATTGGCGAGCTACTAAACACCTTATACTTAAAACTGGTGTTTCTTGATACTTTTAAATAGGTGATAAGATTGGTTTTCCCAGACTGGGTCACATATACTATTTTGGTGCATAGTTTTTCAAACTTAACTATTTCCCTCATAATAAGTAAGTCCATAGCATCCTGGTATTTCTTCGGAGCATATGGACTGTTGGAAAAGTATATAGTCTCACATTTCATAGGTATGGCCACCTGTATAAAAAGGCCACCTCTCCAATTTTAAATTCCCCATTTATACACTAATCCAACTATATAAAGCAACCACCTGTATATGTGACCGGATTTGCAAAAAGGGGTCTTCCACACACATCCAATTCTATGAACTTGGTAGACCATATCTTAGTGTTCAAGTAACATATAAGTCTGAAAGTTTCTCCATCCATTAAACTATGTTGGTACTCACTACCGACAAAAATTTCAAGTCATTTGCGGTTTTCAATCTGCAGTTATGGTTTGTCAAAGTTGGTAAATTGGATGTGTGTGGAAGACCCCTTTTCGCAAATCTGGTCACATATTAAAACCCTGAAATTTTGGCCTGAAGGCTTAGACAGGTTCCACTGTACTAGTGAGTTATAAGGATCAATTTTAACCTTTCTGTGACAAATAAACATCTCAAGTTCATCCTTAAGAAACATAAAATACAGTTTGCTTTATTGCAAGTAGCATCAACATGGTGATAGAAGGATAGCAAGTATAATGCCAAGGTATTTTGCCTGAGTCGAGGGGTAGGTAACGAGCCAAAATCGTCTACGAAATTTCAAAGATGGCTGCCCATATTTCATCTTTCAGAAATATGACTGCCCATATTTCATCTTTCAAGACAAATTTCAGTTCAAATACCTTTGTAAAATTCAGTAATTTCATTAAAATTAAGAAATCCGTAAATTTTAGACTCCATAAATTTTTGTTACACCTTTTCGATTGCCAAATTTCATCTTTCAAACTGCACAAATTTCAGGCAATATTTCATCTTCCAGAAATAATTTCAGATGTGATCTACAAAATTTTAGGTCGTTACCTACCCCTCGGCCTGAGTGACAGTAGACTTGGAGAGTTTGTTGTTATGTAAGTACTATCTAATCCAAAACAGCCAAGCTGTAAAAAAAGTGTGCGGCCCTCAAAAAGGCTATGGTGAAAAAAGATGTGAAATCCAAGGTGGCGGCCAAGAAATGGCTGTGATGGTAGGTTAATGGTAAAAATTTTAATAATGACAATTCAGGTGAATTTTATGCCAAGACCAAGCAGCACAAAAATTCACCTGAATTGTCGTTATTAAAATTTTTACCATTAACCTACCATCACAGCCATTTCTTGGCTGCCACCTTGGATTTCACATCTTTTTTCACCATAGCCTTTTTGAGGGCCGCACACTTTTTTTACAGCTTGGCTGTTTTGGATTAGATTTCACTTCTTTTTGTATTTGTATACCCCAAAGCCGGCCTATGGCTGGCTTTGGGACTTTTTAAACCTATCTTGTTTTCTTTACCACAGGAAGAAGAAAAGATGAAGCAGATGTACTTTAATGATTTTATCAGTAAATGTAAAAATTATATATATTATAATACATATATTTATTACAGAACTCTCCATGGTGGTTTCTTTGTAACTGAACACTCTACAAGGTGACTTCTTCTAGCTGATCTTTCTACAGGGTGTTTTGTTTGTAGCTCAACTCTCTACAAGGTAACTTCTTCTAGCTGATCTCTCTACAGGGAGATTTGTTTGTAGCTGAACTTTCTACAGGTGATTTGTTTGCAGCTGAACTCTCTAAATGATGGTTTCTTTGTAGCTGAACTCTCTACAAGGTAACTTTTTCTAGCTGATCTCTCTACAGGGAGATTTGTTTGTAGCTGAACTTTCTACGGGTGATTTGTTTGCAGCTGAACTCTCTAAATGATGGTTTCTTTGTAGCTGAACTCTCTACAAGGTAACTTCTTCTAGCTGATCTCTCTACAGGGTGATTTGTTTGTAGCTGAACTATCTACAAGATAACTTCTTCTAGCTGATCTCTCTACAAGGTGATTTGTTTGTAGCTGAATTCTGTATAGGTGATTTGTTTGCAGCTGAGCTCTTTACAGAATAGTTTCTATGCAGCTGAACTCTCTACAAGGTAACTTCTTCTAGCTGATGTCTCTACAGGGTCACTAGTTTGTAGCTGAATTCTCTACATGGTGGTTTCTTTGTAACTGAACTCTTTACAACGTAACTTCTTCTAGCTGATCTTTCTACAGGGTGATTTGTTTGTAGCTGAATTCTGTACAGGTGATTCGTTCGCAGCTGAGCTCTTTATAGAATGGTTTCTTTGTAGCTGAACTCTCTACAAGGTAACTTCTTCTAGCTGATGTCTCTACAAGGTCACTAGTTTATAGCTGAACTCTCTACATGGTGATTTCTTTGTATAACTGAACTCTCTACAAGGTGACTTCTTCTAGCTGATCTTTCTACAGGGTGATTTGTTTGTAGCTGAACTCTCTACAAGGAAACTTCTTCTAGCTGATCTCTCTACAGGGAGATTTGTCTGTAGCTGAACTCTCTACAGGAGATTTGTTTGCAGCTAAACTCTCTATATGATGGTTTCTTTGTAGCTGAACTCTCTACAAGGTACGTAACTTCTTCTAGCTGATCTCTCTACAGGGCGATTTGTTTGTAGCTGAACTCTCTACGTGATGGTGTCTTTGTAGCTGAACTCTCTGCGAGGTAATTTCTTCTATTGATCTCTCTACAGGGCAATTTGTTTGTAGCTGAATGCTCTACACGGTGGTTTCTTTGTAGCTGAACTCTACAAGGTGATTTCTTCTAGCTGAACTATCTCTTTCCATAGTTGCATGAACTCCCTACAAGGTAACTTCTTCTAGCTGATCTCTCTACAGGGTGAATTGTTTGTAGCTGATCTCTATATGGGTTACTTGTTTCTAGCTGATCTCTTGAATTCTCTTCAGGGTGACTGCTCTATTAGGATGACTGCTCTATTAGAGTATCTCGCTCTCGCACTTGCTGCACCAAGTTGGATTTCGTGTTATAACTTCGTGGCTTTAAGTCTGATTCTTCTACACCATTGAAGAGCCTTTCTAAGATGATTACTCCATCTGTACAACAATTTTCAAAGCATTACCCCAAGTGGTTTATCTGGTAGGCGTGGCAAGCAGTCGTTTTTTTATTAGCTAATCTCGATTGCATAATTGTTACACACTGTTGGTTTTTTCATTGTATCTTCCTGGTTTTTAACTCGATTTCTTTCAAACCACAAAAGGTTTGAGGTTCAATAGTTAACCTATTCACCCACCAATTTTCAGCTTCATCTCGTACGCGGTTTACCCTGTAGGCGTGACAACATATTGGTGTTATTTTTCGTGAATAATTGCTCATAACTCTTTGCCTGTTTATCGTATTCCTACCAACGTTGGTACCGAGATGCGCCTTTGTACCTCCCTTCTGTGTGCCAAATTTTAAGGCAATCGGATATGGCGTTCGCATTATATAGCAGTTTTTGTAAGTGTGCGACAAGAGGAAGAAAAATAAGAAGAAAAAAACGAAGAAATTAAGCCAATTTTTGAAGTCGCATATCTCGGGAACGCTTGAAGCGATTTCGCTTAAATTTGGAATGTGGAGTGCTGAAGTTGGAGGGCATGTCCACAGCAAAAATCGTCTTGTTTTATCAAGGCAGCACAGAGCTACAGAGATGCAAAAATTGCGTTTTCTTTCTTCCTGTCAATATACTCACGGGTGTTGCGCGCCGGCTTCTTGGGCCGCACGACACACTTGATTCAAGCGGTAGTTGGTTCTTTTTGCATATTATATATCTAAGTAAGCTACAAATTTTTGTGATAAACATAAAACACCTAGTTTACAGGTGCAAATCATAACATTTCACAGTATTGTAGGTTACAGACGTGTACTCTCTCTAATAACATTGCCATCATACAGTATGATAGTACTGTATAGTAGTGACCACAAAGGAGCAGGCGTGGCCCATGAAACAACACCACCCAAAAATTTTCGTTGACGATGATGAGGCAATATTGGTTAAGCCCAAACAAGCTTTCAGATCGACCCAAAATGCTTTCAACAAGTTGCCATGGAATTTAAAAAAAAACTTATTTAACAGAATCTTCTAGTGACTGCCTGATCTGACTGACTGATGCCTTCAGACAAGCATAACTCGATAATGGCTAAGGCTACAGGCTTGACTTTTTCACTGTTTGACGTCGCTCAGCCAGAGAGATGCCTTTTGGCATACCGCAGTATGTACATTGCATTCTTCATGGACTTACCAGTATCCTCCATTGTGTCCTATTCATCTTTGCTGATGGTAAAACAGATAAAAACAACAAACAACAGCAAAAAGTGTTGATTTGGTGGTAGCATGTGATGGCTTCCCTTCATAACAGAATTCATCCGTATATTTCATAGTGGCTATTTTGATCACAGAGGTACTTTTTGAACAGTTCTTGATTTGTATTGCTGTGTAATGGGTTGAACATAGTCGACAATGAAGCGTAATGGATACTTCACTTTTCACATGATAATTGATATAACTGGGGTGTACGGCACCATTTCTTTCTTTCAGTATGCGTGGATTGCAGAGGTGCTTTTTGAATTTGAAATGCTGTGTAACGGGTTGAACATAGCTGACAACGAAGCGTAATGGATATTTCACTTTTCAGACGACAATTGATATAGCTGGAGCACGCGGCGCCATTTCAGATGTGGTAAGCATGGGTTCACCAGTCATAATAATTATTTATAAAAATAGTTAGCAAACAAGTACACAAAAAGTTTTGAATTTTCAACTAGAGTAGGGACCATGCATAGCACATTGCTATGGTTCCTACTGTAGTTGAAAATTCCAAATTTTTTGTGTACTTGTAAACTGTGAATGCAACAAGACTGAATGTAGAACACGAGTTTATGATAAAAGTCCACTGTTAAACTTGTATCATTAACACATTCATTCTTGGTCTCTCCAGATATCAGCTTTTTAAGCTTCCAGTTACTGTACATGGACATACCCTTTTCAGCCAAGCTGATCTGCAAGGATTTGTTCTTGTGAATCAAATCCATTGATATAAATTGTATCGTAGGTATATAATTATGCGATCATGAATCTATTACTGCATGCAATTAATATACACTTTGTGTGGCTATGGTGACAGCCAGATAACCAACTTCGTGGTGACAGTCAGATAACCAGCTGGAAAACATTTCACAGCTGTAATCATGCATTTCAAGATAATTCAGTTTTTAGGTTTGATGATTTTCTGCTACCACAATCATCAATAGTAGAGCGGCATAGTGCAATAGTTGTGTACTTTTTGATACAATTATGGAACTTTCCATATTATGTTGTACAACTTGTGACATAATTTTTTGGATATAGAGCCATCGCATATTTGACTTTTGGTGACCTTTGCAGCCATTTTGTATTGAAAATTTCACAGTTTTTGTCTTTATCTCCCTCAGGCATCATTTTGCACAGTTTCAAATTAAAGGTGCTGCCTATTTGGCTTTTATTTGAAGTTATTCCAAAGTTATGATTATATATATTAACCACAAAATTCTATGAATTACTTGCCCATTAGTAATTTACACTCCAAGGGCAAAGAATTTTTTAACTTATAAAAGTGATCGTAACTTTGTAGTGGAATGAGATACGAACTTCAAACAAAAGTCATTATAGTTCTTAGATCAACACCTTTAATTTGATACCATGTTTTAACAGTGTAAAATAATGTCTCAGGGAGATAAAGACAAAGATGATTAATTTTCAGTGAAAAATGGCTCTAAAGGTCACCAAAGGTCAAATCTGTGATGGCTCTATATCAAAAAACATATGTCACGAGGAGCACAATTTGTGTGGAACGTTTCATAATTGTATCACAAAGTGCATGAAATGACCATTTTTTTTGGTGCCATGCCGCTCTACTATAATAGCAAGTATATAGAAAATGGTTAAACTCGCAGCCATGTTTAAGTGTTAAAAAAATTGGTGTGGCTACTATTCAAGGGTAGCATTGTGGCGACTATTTTAATTTTTTTCTGCATTTGGCTAGTAATTAGGCTATGTTTTCAATAGTCAGTTGAAAGGAATTGGTATGCTGCTAGACTAAAATTTAATGTAGAACACAAGTCAGTGATACAAACCCAAAGTTAAACATTAATGCATTCATTCTTAGCCACTCCAGACATCAGCTCTTGATTTTATTTCACCCTTATATAGTATGTTCACGTTGAGCTGAATCCTGAAAAACAGCTAAAAATTAAAAGTGGATTTTTTCTCGACAGAGTTAACATTTCAGCCAACCAGATGATTATTGGTAATAGCAAAGGTGTCAACAACGGACACGTACGGTTTGGCTCCATTACAAGTTCAGGAAAGGGCCGTAATGGACAATGTACTTATATGGCTTCCCCATAGGAAATGTATTGTGAAAATTTTGATTGGCCGTAAATATTATGTCAAACATTTGAACAAAAAGATTTTGAAATATTTTTAGTGAATCAAGCAGTACTACAAATGAGCCAAATTTCAAGATCATGTGTAATTGCATCCATGAATTATTAAATGTTTTTGAGGATTCAGCTCAACGTGAACGTACTATAGTATATGTGACCGGATTTGTGAAAAGGAGTCTTCCACACACATCCAATTTACCAACTTTGACAATTAATAACTTAAGATTGGAAAAAGATATTGACTTGAAATTTGGTCAGTAGTGAGTACTGACATAGCTTAATGGATGGAAAATGTTTCAGGTTTATATGGTAACCAAACACTAATTAAGTTATGGTCTCACAAGTTCAGAGAATTGGATGTGTGTGGAAGACCCCTTTTTGCAAATCCGATCACATATACAGACAAGATGTGTTTGCATGGTGGTACTGTAATTCGCTTTATTTTCATGATAAAAAAGTTTTCGTGTAAAAATATTTTCGTATGATTTACGTGAATGACTGCTCTATTAGAGTAGTTTGATCTTGTGTAATAATTTTTGTGTAATAAATTTTCGTACAATTACTTGCATAATTATGAAAATTATTTTACGACGAAAATAATCAAACTACAGTACTTACGTTAAACATCTACTAAAGGTCAATCTTTTATAATTACCAATATCAGTATACCCATGCTGATACTGATATTTATATGCCTCACACATTTTTATATAAAAAGTTGCTAGTTTGGTGTGCATGGAAAGATTCCTTCTCCATATGATATATCTAATATTGAGTTTTTTCTTCAGGTATATCAAGTCAGCCAAACAATATCATGGCACTTAAATGTTTATTAAATCCCAAGTTGATGTGGACAATAGCAGTTGCAGTATTGGTGGTTTTACTGTACTCACTTTCAAATAAAACATTTATGCTCAATGCTAACATTAATATACGTATATAGAATTTGTATGTTGTACATCTTCTTCATGCATGCAACACACAATTTTTTTTTGTAGTCTTTACTTAGCAATGGTTAAATATAATGTGTATGCTTTATTAGAGTGTATTAGTGCATTCAGTTGTGAAGTGCATGTGGCATGTAAATGCAATGCAATAAAGTGTAGCTGGAGCTTTGAATCCAACTGCTTTCTATAGGAATTTGGATAATCTATTGTATATGCTGTCGCAATGATCTGATTGAAGAAAATCCAGATTGGGCTCCTCCAGAACGAATTATAGTTCAGTTCTTTGGTGTATACTGTCTCCACTAATATCTGTGTTTTAGCTTTTACAATTGGATCAATATATATGATGATCCATAACTGTGTGGGTGCGCATACGTGCGTGCGTGTGTGAACAAAGTAGCAATTTGAAACTTGAATTGACACTTAATAGTTGTATGCTTGTAGCAAGGGAAGGTATATGTACTTATGATTTATTAAATTGAAATACTTAAACCAAAGATCTTAATTCAGAGAGATGGTCAAAAGTTTACACGTACAAGACTTGTCAGTCACAAAGCTATAGATGGAGTACAATATATAAGATACAGCATTCACTAAACAATTTTTCACGATGCTATGCTTCATGCAGAACTGGAACAATGGGATGATGTAAGTTTCAACTGCACCCACAGACCGATCACGAATTATATAATTTTTTATCATATGTATGTATTGTTTACTAGCAAGGGACCCATTCCCATCCACACACGATTGTAACCACGGCATGTGATTGATATAATCAAATAGAGCAGTCAACACGGTCACATTCTGTATTTTTATAAAGCTGTAAGTAGCCACTTACTTGTAACAAGGCAATAAAAACTTGTCTCTATATATCTCATCTATATCAATCACCGCCTGTATAACTTTTCTTGCACATACTCCCTAACCTAATGCCTCTATTAATGGCATCCATACTTGTTGTATGCTTCAAATTCCGCTGTGTAATTTTCATTGTCAAAGTTGTCCCCTATATAATTATACTCTTTGGTTTGCTCCATTGCCCCTACAGATTTGTGAAAGAGGTCTTCCACACGCATCCAATTCTGTGAATGGTCTTGAATAAAATATGTCCAAAATTTTGCCTAAAATGCTTTCAGGAATATTAATTTCCCAAAAAATTAAGACTATATTCTTCAATAATCTTGGATGATTTAATCAGTGAATGCTCTATTAGAGTATTCACTACAAAGTGACTGATCTATTAGAGAGTATAGATTTAAGGTAGCTGTGTATATACTTCCATTGACTGCTCTATTAGAGAGTATCAATGGAGTAACTGAGTAAGCTCCATATTTTGAAATATCCACATAGTATGCTAACATTATACTATCATATGTGACCGGGCCTGCGAAAATAGGGCATGTAGCCTGATGTAGGCACATAAAATTTGCCTAATTTTTCAAACTTTCATGCATCATAACTTTCGCTACTATTATATAGCTATGGAATTTTCAGCACATATTACTCATTTAATTGTCTTTATAATGCAAGTATAGAATGCAGATATTTTATAACCAGTATTGAGATATGTCCCGTTCTGTGACAGGGTGTAGTTTGTGCCCATGCACATGCCCTATAGCTAGCATATTTGATGCAGGCCTAATCTATAAACTTGGAAGACCATGACTTGCAATTGCAGACCTTTAGTACTTGTGCTGTAAAGCCTAGAACATATAGCTAGTTCAAGAGGCATAAATCTGAAACTTCAGGCTGATATACACCACTGATATACCGGTATCATACAGTACAGTATATATTAGAGGTCAGCACCTAATATCTTGTATAACTACCACAAGTAGCAAAACTTAATTAAAGTCTGTGGTTTTGTACCTGTACTTTGAAGCTACCCTACCTCTAAGGTATATAGTATTTGATACAAAAATAAACCTTCAAGCAAAAATAGCTTGGCTGTACAAAAAGGCAAAAGTAAAAGTAACTGGCAATTAAAAGAGGTGATATCCAGTATGGTGCCAACTGAAGTATGAAAGTTAATACAACTGTTTTTTAACAAAAAACAACAACAGTAAGTTAGTTGTATTATCATTCATTCTTGGCCACAGATCTTTTAGTTGCCAGTGCATGGATCTATCTGCAGCTAAGCTGTTTTTGCAAGGCCCTTTGCAATTAAACCTCATGCACTGACACTGACTGCAATGTTACATGATTTACTGTGGATGAGTTTTTAGTCTTAACTATTAAGTCATATAGCTAGCAAAATGAGTTAAAGATTACAGTGGCCAACATCCTGTGGTTAATTCAGTTATCCTTCATCAATCATTGTGTACCATAAGGATGCTTTGTGATGATACTTTAGTAGTAGTAGTTACTCAGCTACAATGGAGCTATACCAGAAACTTTGAGTCAATTACTGTATGCTATGACAGAATGGTTGACCATCTTCTGTAACTGCAGAATACGATGCTCTAATGATGAAAATGAAGAGTGTACATGTGCTGCAAAGGAATGTAAAACTCTATCAGTGTTAACATAAAATTGTTAAAAGCCATGATTTTTTTTGTAGTTCATGAGTATATACAGGACTTTATTAAGAAGGTTTCCTCTAAACAGCTAGTCAAAGGTCTGAGATAACCTCATTAAAATTCAGTGACTGTTCTATACAGTATTTACATAGCTATATAGTTCATGTAGCAACTCCTATTATTATTTCCTGATATAATAATGCATCAGTAGATGCTACATGTGACATTGATGCTGATGGAATCTTGAACAATTCTAATGCTGTGTACAGGAGCTTTTCTAACAGCTCTACTGTGAAGATCCATGTTTAGACCCTCAAGCTCGAACTGACCATTAGTAGTGGTAGTGGAAAAGTCGATGCCCTCAGACAGTGAGCTAATTGAAATTCTAGCCTCCACTTCAAAGGAAAGTGTACACTTGGCTCTCTCACAAACTATTTTAATTCACCAAGTGAGCTCCTATTATTAGAAATATCCTTCTTATGCTTTTGCTTGAATTGATTACTGCAAAACTGAACAATTCATTTATCAAAATCATTTCCTCCAAGGAAGGGTATCACCATTAGTCATTACTTTATAATCACCATCGTCAATAGTTACAATGGATATATCAAAGGTAGGTCAAAGATTAACACATTCTTCCCTTCTTCTCTCCTACAACATAGACAGTAAGTAAGGGCTACAGCAGTGGGTGAACTGGTTATGCAGATGACATTGAGACTTGCAATAGTGGCAGCATCTTTGGTTACATTACACTGAGTTACATTGAAACAAGCAGCTACAGGAACAGTGATTACCATGCTACATTAGCAGATTTTGTTAACTCAAAGAGAAACATGGAACAAATTTCTTCAATACACAGTCTTATTGTGTTGCCTTACAATTTATATTCAACTTGAGCTTTGGCTTACTGTGGATCCCCATATCAGAAATTGCAAGGAGTAGCTCTGTTCCATGATTATTGGCACTATATATGTACGTACAATATTTCCTTTATCACCCAGAAAGACACCAACATGTTGAACACAACATACAGTTGCTAGTACATTGGTCAACACTATAAGCATACTCTGTTATATCAAGAACATATGTGGTGGAATGCAATTTACAATTCCATTCACAAAAATTAATTAATACAGAATGTTAATCAACTGCTCTGCCAGACTCAGCTGGGTAGTAGCGCACATCACACATCAGCAGTAACAATAACTAAAATGTACTATACATAGAAGGCATTGTTAAAAATCTGTAAAAAGAAAAGTTACACAATAGCAGTTTTATAAATGAGTAAAATCATAGTAAAGGACCCTACATGGTATTGTACAATACCTTCAAATTTATTTGTATATGGCAAAAAAAGTTCTGACACAGTATTATATCATTATGCTATATACACACACAATACATTATACGCATGCACCATATAATTTTCTCCAAAGTTCAAATTATCACTAAGATTTAAAGTTGAACCATTGGCATGATATAATAATCTACTAGTGTTGGTGACCCCAATCCTGTTCCTCGTTGTTGGTTTTACAGTGAGGCATACACATATACAATCCCCTTTGCTATTGACTGACAGTTCCTATGGCAATGTTCCCACTAACATCCATGGCCATTGCTGTTAATTGCAAGCTTTACAACTAGTTAAATAAACCACCCCTTTTTCCTAAGCTCTCCAGTGGATTGTGCGTCATTCCAGTACCTAAAGCAAATGGAGCAATGAACTCTCACAAGTGTTATCAATGAGATTGCTGTTGATTGAGCATTGTTTGTTTGTTTGTTTGGCGAGACCAATGCCAGTTTTGTTGACCAAAAAGCTAATAGTTTGCTCCACCAGCTATGTATCCGAGTCTGGGACACCAACATAATTTGCCATCTAACCTGACCAGCTGAGTGTATTACTGGACAGCATGAAGCTACAGCTGACAGCCATGGGCAGGTCACTTTCAACTATTTGTGTGTTTATACTTAGAGTTACTGTGTACATAGAGCATTTACCACTAAAATACATTCACTGTATTTTATCTAGCCTTCAACGGTATCCAATTGTGCCTGACCATTTAGTTAAGCAAAATTATATGCCTGGGGCTGGGAAATTTGCACTACATTGTACGTTGCCCTGAAGAAAGCGGAAAAGTAATAGTATAAAATAGTACGGTACTACTGTTTAGTAGGGCTCTCCCCTAAAATGACAAGCATTGCCCAAAATACCAACTCTACAAATCATCCAGTCTGTTTGACCACAATTGTAGGGCTAAGGCCAAACAAAGCAGTGCACAGCCACCATTTCATGCCACAATAACAAACTCACATGTGGGATGTGCCTTGTGAGTGCTTTGCCTTTCCTATTATCTTCAATTACATGGTTGTCTTCTTCGTACAAGGAAACCATACCAAGGTGCTAATTTTCCATATCAACACTTTCCTTAGAGGAGTGAGGCAGTAGATACTGTAAGAGGCAGTACTTAGATACCTGTAGCTGTGCTTATTGAAATGATTGCATGGCAAGATCCCATCCTTAAACGATCAGAAAATGCTGCCACACCCTTATGATGGTTACCATTCCCCTTAATGATCTAGCTGCAGTTTTGCTGTAGGGAACAATACATGCATGGCAACCCTGTGCCTTAATCTGTTGCTTAGCTTGTTCAAGATAAGAGGCAAGATTGAGATACTCTATACTAAAGTAGTCACAGCTGTTCGTGTATATCACATCTATGCTATAATAATAAAATAACAAAGTAGTGCAATAAAAATTAAATGAAGTAGTGTTTAAGTAGCTATACTGAAACAAGAAATATGAATGATGGTAGTTATTACCACATGCATAGCTTTGTGGGAAAATTCCTATTTTGGTATTGAACAGATCATAGATTACACAGCCCTCTATAGTTTATGAACAGATTGTGGTAACTATGTGATAATAGCTACCATTAATCATATCTCTTGTTTCACTACTTTTATTGTTAGGACTTTATTTTCAAATTAATAATGTTTTAGTATCTAAGATTATGCAGTAAATACATTAAAAGCTCTTAACAGTTACATACACTACACATTAACAATACATACCTGATACTTAACACTACTTGTACTATACATACATTAAAGGTGGGTAGGCATTAAAAGTACTTCCAACTTCACTTCAGTTCCCATACATACTTCGCTTTTTTCTTTGCTTCTGATAATCAGCAAACCGAAGTTCCTGAAATTACCATGATGTGTGATAGCCTACACACAATACTGTATGTGCAAGATAAATGTGACCCGATTTCAGAAAATCATGAGATTTAACATGTCAACAATAATAAGTAGCAACAAAGAAAACATGTTAATTGCTATTTTCTTGGGTGTGATAACTCTAGGAATAAAGCAAGTTGACATGTCTTGTTTGTTGCAATTTACCACAAGGAACCAGTAAGTGAACATTTTAAAATAGTGCTGTGCAATAATCGTGAATAATCGATTGTTGTGAAAAGTTATTATCATTATCCTGAAAATTTTCATTATCGCATTATCGTGATAATAAGAAATTTCCAGATACTTTTGTAAACTACCTGTGGCCAACCTGAAATGAGAAAAATGGTATAATTCTAATGAATACTTTAAACTTTTTTGTCATGATACTGGTTTCCAGATGTATCTATAAAGCAAGCACAACTGCATAATAAGTAATAACACAGTGATAATTTATTAGAGACATTTACAGTATCTTAATCAGTATTTACGTGTGTATAGTCAAGTATTGTGATAATGGTGATAATGAGGTACATTATCGCAACAATAAAAATTTCATTATCACACACCCCTATTTTGAGAGTATAATAGATGCATCCCTTTACACACATACATACAGCAATTGTACCATTTCCTGTGTATATATGAAATGTGATATCTGTTTTAAAAGTTATATATGTAGATTCAGACTGAACCCAGCACACAATTGAACTCACTTCCATACTATAATATTCATACTGCTTCATTGCACAAATACGTTGCAACTTGGTCACCACATTTTGGTTGGTACCATTACGTACTACCGTGTCATTGCCTCTGGGAGCCTGTAACAAGAATTATTACTATATACACAACATGATATTATAAGTTGTCTTCTTTTAATGTACACTTAAATTACTTGACCTTGATATTTCAAATTTTGCCTTTGTTAATTTACTTTTAAATTATATTTTAAGCATGCAGGAGTGAACTAGGGCAGATGCACACTGTCAACTTTAGTATCACTTATGGTAGAGAATCCCTATACGATTACCTGTATCCATATCTTGCATATTCTTTCATAATTAAATGAGTTACCTCTAATGTTGATATACAGAACAGAATATGTATACAGCTAGAGCATATACCAAAAAGATAACAAGTAAAGGGGCAAAGAAAACTGGTAACTGGTTGATATGGTTTGTACAGTGCACATGAAGCATAAAATGGAGACATGCAAAGTTAGCCACCATCTGAGATTATATTTGTTAACAATTTGACTGGCATTTAGTATATAAGCATTGTGAATCACTGCACGTTGAAAGGAAATGATTATATTCATCAACAATCTCTAGAAACTAGTGGTTGACACACATGCAGGAGGTGCAGCATAATTATTTTACTATACAGTATACAGTAGAACTCATATGCATGCAGGGGCTCTTGAAATGCAATCCTGCAACTCTAAGATTTACAATTAAAATAGCTTTAATGTGGTGTTATTACATATATGTAATGCTACAACCTGCATTGCCAATCTACGTATGTTACAACTCTGAAAGATTCTCCAAAATTTATTTTCATTGGTACCTCTTTTATTTGTTCTCTATGTATAGAATCACTTAAGTAGAATATTCCATTGTTATACTCATTCATACTGAATTTATTCCATATAGTCTCTCCTTTGTGTTTCCCTACTTTTTCTATGATTCCTAATCAAACTTCAAATTCATTTTTCCTTATACTTGTTTGCTTACTTTTTGTAACATTATTATGACTGGTGAACCCATGCATACCTGTCCACAACAAATGCAAGAATGGCACCAGAGTGTGATGAGGCCATATATATGCATTATGCTTCTATGTTCAGCCCATTAAACAGCATTACCTTACACATGAAGAACAATAGGAGAAGTGCCTCTGCAATCAATCCAGTCACCATGGAAAGTATGGACAATTCCCATTTACAAGTATATAGGGAAGCCATCATGTGCTATACCACAAATTGCTGACACCTTTGGCTGTCAGCAAAAAGAAAGGAGTAAGTCCATGGTGCATGTATTGTATGTACTGTAGTATGCCAAAAGGCACCTGTTGGGCTGAAGCAACATTGAACAGTGAAAATATCAGGCCCATATCCTTAGCCATTTATTGAGTTACATTTGTCTGAAGGAATTAGTGAGCAAGTTAGGCAGTCAGTCATCAGAAAACTCCATTAAATAAAGTAGCAACCTATTGGAATTAGTGTCTTAATTGCACTGAAGGCACTTTTGGTCTTGTAACCAATCATGCCAAGGCCCCATGAAGGTATTGTTAGGCTGGTTTTGGATGATATTTTTGACCAAAAAAGCTCAAACCTTCATGATCCCTAATATACTATATAATATCCTATATACACTAATAACACTAACAATTACCCTCATCATTACTAAATGACTCATATTAGTGATATAAGTATTGATATACAGCTCATTCTAGGCTAAAACGTAAAGTTAGATATATACCACAAGTAAAAGTTACTCATGGTAAACAGGTTTTAAGTACATTTTGCTACTGCTATGCAGCTGAGACAAGTGACTGGTACTACATAGAAACCTAAAACCTCAGTTCAAGTTACTGTTGGGAATGGCCTAAAACCTGACATATAGGCTTGTAGTCACCACTAAACCATCAGCACATAACTTAATTAAAATGTCAAATAACTTATGTCTATAGCCTCCCCCACATCATTATACTACACAGTACAGTGGAGATTAACATCAGCTTTGATTTAATCAAAACAGATTAATTGGTTAGTAGCCAATATTGGCCCGATACCGATTATTGAACTGATTATCGCTGCAACACTACATTTTATATAGTTTTAGATGTTAGATTACAAGAGTTTTAGTTTCAGTTATCCAGTATGATAGTGCTATAATTTATAATAGAGATCATGAACATTTGGACTTTTCTGGGAAAAATATCACTGTAATACCATCCTCACAATACCTTCATGGATCCATGGCAGTATTCTAAGCCCAAAAGTTCCTTCAATGTGAAATGTGACTTAAAACGTTTCCTTTAAGTTGCTACTAAAATTTTTATTCGGTGGAATTTTCTGCTGACTGATTGACTAACTGATGCATTCAGACAAGCGTAACTTGATAACGGATAAGGCTATGGGCTTGATTCTTTCACTGTTATAGATGTTGCTTCAGCATGCCTGGTGTCAGTACGTACAATGCATGCATCATGGACTTACCTTTCTCTCTTTTGTGTCTCATTTCTTTTAGCTGACAGCTCAAGGTATTGATTCGCAGTAATGCGTGTGATGGCTTCCTTACATTAATTTTGTCTTTTGTAATGGGAATTGTCCACGGTTTTTATAGTGACTAGATTGATTGCAAAGGTGCTTCATGCATTGGTCTTTGTTTGCAACACTATGTGACACACTGAGCATAGCTGAAAATGGAGTGTAATGGCCACTTCACTTTTCAGTAATAGATAGTAGGGCTGTGCATTCAGATGAAAACAATTAGTCTAATGGCATTCTTTCTTTTTGTGTGCATGTGGTATGCAAAAGTTCACCAGTTGTACTTGTGGAACAAAAGATAAGCAAACAAGCACAAGGAAAAATCAGGAAGTTTAAGTTCAATTAGGAATCACAGGAAAAATGTAATGAAAGAAGTAAGGTCGTCTATATACACCTGCAGATTCAGTTATGTCATGTGGAGTGTATATATATATATATAGATTGAAGTATAGGGTTAATATTAAATGTCCACTAGTATATCTGCAGGTGTAAGTGACCTTCCTTGTTTCATTACTTGATATCTAATTGGGCTTAATTTTTCCTTGTATATAGGAATAATACTACTGCAGGCACTACAATTGCTTTGACACTTGCTGCAGCTAATCATTTTGATTTTACTAGCTGTTGATCTTGTGTTTATCTTGGCACCTTAATTGTATCAAAGTGCTAATTAAAACAATAATTTTTTAGAATACATATTTGCATCTAAACTATAAACTGTAAATCCTGTGGAGACCGATTTAGCAATAAGTGCATACTACCCTTTGAAAGTTTGATGTATAGTTACATACTTTCAACACTCCATGTTTGGTTTATGTAAAAATTGAGGCATTTTTAGTTTTAGTCTGTTAGAAATCATAAAAAAACTTCAGTTTTAGTTTCAGTTAACTAAAATAACACTAACTGTTACAATATTTCAAATCTTACATCAAATTTGATTGTTGTACCCTTAACAGGTCCATTGAAAACATTCAGTCCTCCTGGAAAAAACACATTAAAATATTAAACTGTAATTGAAAAAATCTGAGAAGAGTACAGTACTTACCAGAGAATGTAGAAAACAGTCCTTTCCTCAACCGTTGTTTCTGCCGGCCAGCGTAAATGAAGATATTTGTGTTTCCACACCTCAGTAATGGGGTGCTATAAGTTCGAGAGCCTTAAAGAAGATTGTGTTAATTATGAATCAAAACAGTCTATTTGAATATCATATACATTAACTGAGTTACTATCAGCATGCATAAATTAGCTATACAGCTGGAAAGCAAAAGATATTGTAGGGATAAACCTATATATAATATACAAATATGCGGTTTCAGAATAATTATTTTGGTAAATAAATAGTAACATGAAACTTAATTTATTCATCAGTGAAGGATCTATATGTATGTAGATATAGGGGCCTTGTTTGAAGACTTTTTGAAAGGTCAAATTTCTCAACAGAGCAGTCCAATATACTCCAATAAAGTTGGTCATAATATTTATTATAATCCATGTATTAACAGATTCATTTAAGCTCTATCTATAGTCTATTGCTATAAAGCTTTTCATTTCCAATATGTTTGATGTGAGCCATGCTAAACTGTGCATGTATAAGCATATACTGGTCTGCAGCCTTTCAGATAGATCTTCTGTATTTACAGTGGAACCTCTCTTATCCGGGCGGTCTGGTACACCCTACTGTCTGTATCTCAGAAATGTCCGTAACTAAGAATAGCATGCTATTATGCTATAGTGACTAATTTAAAAACAAATATTGCTGTTATTGCTATCAGGTAGTGCTATGCAGTTTAGTGGGCATAGGGGAAGATACTACAGAGCATTTATGGCCACTCCCCTGGGCTGTAAAAATGCATTATCACCTAGCAACCAAGAGGTAGTTATTATTAGTAGAATAAACAAGCCACCAAACTGGTAAACAGCAACCTTTAGGCTCCCTCCTTGTGCTTTCATGTAAACCAAACTTCATTATGGTCAATAAACTACAAGCCACATGACCAATTTGGGCTGTCCGGACAATGGAGGTGCCCGGACAATGGAGGTGCCCGGATAATAGAGGTCCCCGGATAATAGAGGTCCGGATAAGGGAGGTCCGGATAAGGGAGGTTCCACTGTACATGTATTTCACTTGAGTGTACAAGATACATCCTCAGTACTCTCAATTGTATATATATATATATTTACACTTAAGACCAACTGAGTCACTCCATTTTGTCAGTGCATATTTGTGTATATAGCCTTGTGTACACAAATAATTATAATACAGTCATTAAGACCATATTCGGTGTCCAATAATAATTATTGTCTTGTTAACTAATGCATCCATCAGTGCAGTTTTTGCACTATAGAAAGACATAGTGTGCTTATAATCTGAGAATAGCTATAGGAACTTATGATATTTATGTAATTTGTCAAAAGTTGGTGGTTAGATATCTTATACTCATGCAATAACACACCTGTGTACAGGTCTCTGACTAGAATAATAATCCTGCATACCTTGCAAATATCAAAGTAGCTATAAAGTATTCTTCAAATGCCAAACACTATATCTACATATCTGGCTTCAAGAACAGACAGACTGTTCTATTAGAGTATAGATCTATCTCTATTTACAAAATTATACAATATCTCATATCTGTAGTAAATGCTTCAGACACCTTATCATAATATAATGAAGCTCACATACTTAGCAAGTGCCTAATTAATTCACAGTTACTACACAGCTAGCTATTGACTGTTCTGTTAGAGTAGATTTATCTTTATTGTAACATTTATAATATCAAGACACATGGTAGTGTGTCGTGCGGCCAAGAAAGCCGGCGACCACACCGTGAGTATATTAACAGGAAGAAAGAAAACAGCTTTTTCATGCGTGTATACAGCTCCATGACCCCTTCTCCAAAGCACACCATTTTTGCATTATAGCTGTCCCCCAGGTAGGGTGCACAACACAACAAATTTGATTAAATTTGCAACAGCCATTTACGAGATATGGGCATTCAAAATTTCGTTTTAATTTCTTCGTTTTTTTCTTCTTATGCCATACAGGGGCTTCGATTTCTTTTCGCACACTTTGCAAAAATTGCTATAAAATGCAAACGTGTAACTCGATTGCCTCGATCTTTGGCACAAATGAAGAGCGTGTAACGGTGGATTCACGTACCAAGTTTGTTGTGAATCTGAGGAATATTCAGGGCATTTATTCACGTAAAAAATGATCAAACTTCTGTCACGGATACAGGGTAAACCGAGTATAGAAATAACTTGACAATTGGTGTGTAGATATAGGTTGATCATCGTAGCAGTGTCTTTTGATAGTTTGAATAGCAATAGAGTTACAGCGACAAAGTTATAAAGCAAAACCCAAGCAAGTATAAAATCGCGAGATCGAGATACTCTAATAGAGCAGTCACCGTGGGGTAAAAAAGGTGTGCAAAAAATGTCAAAAAAATTACCAGAGTTCGAACCAGGGACCTCTATACCTAACACCTGCATCCTTAACCACTGATCATGAACCACTGCTACCTTGGTTGATCACCTCACTTAATTTCTGCTTTATAAATGAAATTCTAGTTGAAATCTGCTTATCAAGGCTGTTGATATTTAGCCGGTCATTGCAATTTAAAAAAAAACTTAGAAAAAATTGTGACACAAAAAGGTTTAAGAAACGAAGGAAAAAGTGTGACGTGACCTAGACTCGAACCCACACATCCAGGTTTAGAGTACCAACGCTTTACCACTGTACCACCGGTGCTTGCTGGCTTCTCTTCTTGTTTTTGTACTATTTAAGTGTTACAAATATAAAATACTATATAGTCTAACCATATCAGTGAAGAAGAAACCAAAGTTGAACCCGACTCTAACCCTAACCCTAACGCTAACCTGACGTTTGCCTGTTAAACGTAATGATGACTTCCACTGCCTGTATGAAGGTAAGTTTTTGGGTGAGTTCGAGGCGAGCTAGGGTTGGTCCGAGCGAAGCTTCATACAACTAGTGTGTTTGATACTAGAGTTATAGGTGACACTTCCCAACAAACGACCGGCTAAATAAATATTTGCACCGTGACCGGTGACCGGTGACCGGCTAAATATCCACTTCGTATAATCAAACGTTTGTAATTTCGTAAATCTACCAATAGAAGTACTATAGATTGTTCTAGAACATTCTATGTATGTTCTATTAGAAGTCCTCAAAAAAATGTGCACTTTATTAGAGTATTACAATAATATTAGCTATCAAATATCGAATTAAACCATGCAATGAAATACATTTATAAGTCTGTCTTCAATAATCATCATTGTATCTACATAGAAAAGAAGAAATGTGAGTAAAAACAAACCTCAAAGTCAGCCATAGGCTGGTTTTGGGGCCTTATAAAATACAAAAAGAAGTGAAATCCACACAAAAAAGAAAGCCAAGCTGTGAAAAAATGGTGTGGCTTTAAAAAGCTTGGGTGAAAAAGTTGTGAAATCAAAGGTGGCGGCCAAGAAATGGCTGCAATGATGTTAATGCTAAAAAATTAATAATGGTTGTGTGCATTGTTAAAATTTATTAGCATTAACATCATTGCAGCCATTTCTTGGCTGCCACCTTTGATTTCACAACTTTTTTCACCTAAGCTTTTTAAATTCGCACCATTTTTTCACAGCCTGGCTGTTTTTGTGTGGATACTATTTACAAAATATATCTGTGGTAAATACAGGAATCCTATGATCAAACTTAAGATGTAATAATAGATTACTACACAGCTAGCTATGCATATTTTGTTCTAATTTTGATACGTAGCTGAATTCACAATTTATTGCACAAGCACTGATGCATGGTGGTACGACGCCATGCTTACCAGCAGCTACAGTGATCTTACTTAGTTAACTGCAGCTATATACACGTAAGTCTCAGATTATATTATATTATATATTATATTGTGTAATGTACAAGACCTCAATAGCGAGTATAAAGTACACGATTAGCTACCAGCTAAACTTATAGGTAAGATTTAAAAGTGTTACTATTGTCAGCTTCTACAACATGATCAGGAAGAGAATTCCGCAATCTAATAGCTCTGGGAAAAAAGGAGTTCAGATAAGAATCAATTATGGAGGGTAAGTATAAATATTTCTTATTACTACGTGTGGAGCTAGGAGTGATTTGAAGGATATGATCATAAGGGATGTCTACTTGATGATTAATAATTTTGTAAAACATTACTAGAGTTAGTTCATCTCTTCTCTTTCCACATTTCAAGTGTTTGTGTGTTGTGACACTGTAGGGAAACACCATCCTTGTCTCAACAACTGTGTTATCATTTCCCTATGCAAGTGTTCTTATTTGTGTCATATTTAGATCAACTGTTGTAACTGGATTGACAAGGTGTACAGATTTTCTAGGTCACATAGAATCAATAAACAGTGGCGGATCTAAGATTTTTAAAAGGGGGTTTCTGAAAATTGGCATAGCTGAAAAATAAGGCATCTGAGGACATTTCTCCAGAAAGTTTTGAGATTTAGAAGCTCTGAAATTGGATTTTAGGCTACTTTTAGTTAACAGTTACAATTAATCCATTGCTTTAAACTGTATTGTTACAATAGCTATAACTATAGGGCAAAAGTTGTGACTGACCTGTAGCATTGGTTGCTCTATTAGAGTAGTTACTTGACTGTTCTATTAAAGTATCTTGATCGTTTTTAATGTGGTGGGAGGTGAAAAATCAACAGTTCCTGAGGGTTTAATAGCTGGTGTTATTTAAGTGCAATTTGCATGCATGTCACTGAATTACAGTGGTATATAGTTGTTGTCTCGAGTTGTGTGCTATGACAAATTGTCAACACAACAATAAGCTAGTTAGACTGCCACTGAGCTAAATTTAAAAGGGGGTTTCTGTCAAAACCACAGAAACCCATCTGGATCCACCACTGATAAAAAGGGATCATGCAGTAAAGAGAATGGAGGTAAACCAACAAGACGTCAGTTAATTGAACAATAATTATAGGAGGAACAGTCAAATGCACTCAAATAAAACATCTCAATTAATATTCAAAACTACAACAACCCTGAACTCTGCTCTGGCAATTATCTTATTATAGTGCAGAGCATTATATAATTTGATTCTTAGTGTGGAGCTAGAGCCTTACATTTCCCAGGCCTCATAGTACAATGGAATAGCAATCTATACCAGCATATGAAAGAATATCTTGTATACGCAACCTGATACTATAGCTAAGTACACATAGTCATTATTATCAAGGGTCCAAGCATAATAAAAGTTCATTCTAAGGGTGTTCTGTACAGTTTGTGTAAGGCTTCCCAAGTCACATGGCAAAATGGTTAGGTTGATGGAAATATTATGGTCATTAATTAGTCTGTGGCTTATTATTGAATTTTTAACACCTGTGCATTAGGTAACAGGCACGCCCCTTGCTATTCTACACCCTTATGTTTAAAACAGAACTAGTCTGTCATTTTTCACCCAAAAGGCATGAAAATTTTGGATGAGTTACTGTAGTAATTTTGCTAAAAAAGAGCGCTTGTGGTTTTTTGATAGCATCTTCGGGTGACAAATAGCATAGAAGTGAAAAGAAAGATTGGTGGCAGTGTCAAACCGAAAGTTGAGTATCTGATGATTGAGAAGCTAAAAGACAAAAATAAAAACGCACAATAGTTTGTACTGTTTTGTATAGTATATATATCATGAAAGTATCAAGTAAATTGTAAGACTAGTTCTAGTTTAAAGGTAAAAATTATAACTCGCATTCTACAGCAAATTAGCAGTTGGGTTTGGACTAAAGTGTGCTCTAGTGTTAGCTTATATCCAGTAAGAAAGTACAGCATATTTGCCCAAACCATTTGTGAGTTATGGTAATTTCATGGGAGCCGTATGTGAACTGTACAGGGCACCCTTAATATGGGACTCTAATTGGACAATGTATATATAGGGCGTCAGAGCTGACTGGAATTAAACAAACTTTCAAACTTGATGAAGCAAACTTGATCAGCGAATTAAAAGTTGCAGTACTTAGATAAACTTTCCTGAGGAAGCATGCATGCCCCCAGACTATATAGACCAGTTGCCTTAGCCTTAGCTACCACTTTCACCTTACTCTGGTGCCCCTGATGTATCAGCAACATAATAGAGTAGCTATAGATAAAGCTAATACCATAGGCATAGCTAGGGGCGGGCATTTGCCCTACCATCATGAGTTCTATGCCTGACCACCCGATCATCATTACACAAAAAAATTAGCAGCACACAAACAATTCTTGACACCTATAGGCTATAGTACACTGTACATGTACTGCATTGTTGAGCCATGGCTAAGGACAAGTACAACAAGACTTACAATTATCACGTGATCTATTTAGGGAAAATCCCTTTGAAAGTCCCTGTAACACCTCAAGCGGACACACGTGATATGCAGTTTCAATTAAAATTGAACTATAATGTTGAAATGGCAGTTCAAGTCTTGAGAGAGAAGTAACGAATAATGAACATTAAGTCTTATTGTAACTGGATTTCAGGCATACTGAGGCCGTACACTGTTGCTGAAGCATGAATGAATAAAAGTTTGGAGGTTAACAAAAGTAATTAGATCAACATTGACTCACACTGATTAACCGCGTTTATGCGATAGGTATTTTAGGCGTTCTCGTGTGCAGTGCCAATTCACTGAGACCCGCCTGGTGAAACTTCTAGTAGCAGTATTGTCTCATGGTGGGATTGTTGACAAGGTGTATGGACCAAATACCAAATAATTACCGTGGCTCTCTTATGATTTGCCACTTGCATCATCAGAAGTCCTGGAACTTTGGCTGCAGGTGGAAGAAGTCAGTAAGCAAACCTGTGTCAGATATTAATGTTTGGATAAAAAAAGTACTCATTCACATGTGCTGGTCTGAATTACTGAATTTATGTACAATGAAACCTGTCTATTCAGATCTCTGTGCAACAAGGTCAACTGTTTAAATAAATAAAATCCCAAATGTGTCATTTGTGTAAAAAGTGACAACTTTTAAGTGTATTGCATTTAATGCCCACCTATTGGTTTTACAGGCAATCTATATAGTCATAGTGATTCACCCACTAACAGTGGATGTGGTTGTGACACTTAACTCAGGACCAGGTAGGACCTTATTAGTATTAATTGTGAATTTCATATCAGTTTACATACAGAGAAATTGTATTGTGCATTCTTTTTCTAGTGCTCAATTGTGACATCAAAGGTGTCATGAATTTCTACATATTTGTACTATCTCATATCTCATATAATGGTAACAAACTAATACCCAGGTCAGTTTGCATGTTATGCTTATAGTATTAATGTTTTCCTAGCTAGCACCTGGATTTTTTGGTGTATTGTATTAATGACCCTGTCGGTTTTGCAGGCCATCTGGTCATAGCAGTTCACCAACTAGCAGTCAGATGTAGTCATGGTAAGTCACTTGAGACCAGGAAAAAATGCCTGCTAGTTGTTTTACAGGACTGGTCTCTGGTACTGGTGTAATATTATGATGGCAGTCAGGTGTGGTAACCGGACTATATATTCGAGATCACGGAACCAGAGAAGTTTGATCAGGCAGTGTACAGAAATGATAGGAAAAGCAATTTTCCAGGTCAGTTTACATGTACTTTTTGTATTGCAGTACTCCCTCCATTATCTGGCCATAGATTATCCAAACTTTCCATTACCCCTACTGGGTAATGACTATTTTATTAGAGTATTTTGTTAAAAGTGTGTATTCTATTAGAGTATTTCAACAGAGCTCTGAATATAAATGTGTGGGTTCTATTAAGATTTTAGGTATATTGTATTTAATGCCCTCGTCAGTTTTGTAGGCCATGTGGTACTGGTGTAATATTATGATGGCAGTCAGGTGTGGTAACCGGACTGTTCGAGACCACAAGCAGCTCTTCCAATAATGATGGGAATGTGGTAGTCAGAGGTACATTATGGAAAAAATGGGAAACACAATTTCCAGGTCAGTTTATTGTAATTTTGTAGTATCCAGATTATTTATTTAATGTCTGCTTATTGGATTTGCAGGCCATCTGGTACCAGTTATGATGGTAAGGATTGGTTCAGCAGCGGTTCGTCGAATAATGATGAGTTCTGGTCATTGCAACAAGAGCTAGGCTTAGTAGGCTACTGATTTGAGAGATATCCAAGAAATCACTATAGCGTTGAATAAAATTTTAATGTTATGTTCATTAAATTTGTGTTACATGTTGTAAGACCATTGTTATATATTTATGTACATGACAAAACCTGCAAAAGAAGCAGCTAGCTAGCTACTGCTCTGGGCTGGTGTCATGTTGTCGGTTACAACTGAGCATGTTGTCATGTTCTCACCCTAGCCCTATAGTGACAGTTAATTTCTATGCCAATTACCATGTGTTTACATACATGTTAAAAGCTACCACACAAGTTCCACCTCCTTAAAGAGTACTTGGGCGATTGTAAGTTGTGTGATGCATGGCACTAAATGGAGTCTTAAAAATCATGCTTAAAACTAATGCATAAACAAATATTTTGAATTCGAATGCTCGTTCATTTGGGAGCATTCAAATACACAAATTCATAACATTCGAATCCCGTGGGAGGGTGCCCAATGTATATAATTAGGTCATGTGCAGTGTGCCAGGTGTCAACTTAACATGTACTCGTTATTGTTACATTTAGATAACAGCCTGTTCTCTACAGTCAGGTGCATGTGAAGCCAAAACACTACACGTGACAGCTAGCGCACTAGGTGAGGCTGATTACAGTGATAAAACTACTACTTTGCTGCTGTTTACACTCACTTTACTGTCTGTATCAAAGAGTATTTCAACAAGTAAGTGCATAGAATCCTCACAACAATAGGTCTTACTCCTTAGATTCAATATATTGATTGTGGGTTTTAAATATTAGAAACATTTGAATAATCCATAGTTTTTCATTCAAACATTCGAATGCTCAATTCTAGCATTCGTTTATGCACTACTTAAAACATGTTTCCTAGGGACTGGATGTTGTTCACACTTTCAAACCTTGTCTACAATGCCTTTAGCAATTGTAAACGTTTGCATGGTGTGTGGCAC
Organism: Dysidea avara; assembly: GCF_963678975.1. Lineage (NCBI taxonomy): Eukaryota > Metazoa > Porifera > Demospongiae > Dictyoceratida > Dysideidae > Dysidea > Dysidea avara. The sequence continues at coordinate 18,727,257 of NC_089282.1, read as the reverse complement.
TAAATGCCTTTACAAGGGAAATTACGTTCTTCACGCTTTCACAACTTGTTTGTTAGACATTAGGGTTTGTGTCTGCATCACGTGTTAGTTATTGTCTGGATTAGAGGTTAGAACTGAGAAACTCTGCATAGAGGCGATCCAGTACTAGATAGTTTTAGTTCCAGATGGACTGTAAAAACACGAGTGTACTGAGTGGTATAACGTGACGATAGCTGAAATACAAGGTGAGAAAGTCAGTGAATTATATCTAAATACGCTTGTTTAAAGGCTGTGACAAGAAAACTACGATACTAAGTTATTTTTTAAATCACAAAACGCAGTACAAACCTATAGAGAGAGAGATTGTATAATTCAGAACTAATATTGTGAAACCGCCCCTACTTGTAAATACCACACAGCAGTGGCCACACGTGTTTTAACTGCGGCATGCGCTTTGTAGTTGTTGGCTGCGCGATTCACTACCGTGAGTCTTGTGATGCTGTGACATCACATGTTAGTAAATTCAAAATGGTGGCGCATGCTGTTGTGGAAAGAACACAATCTGGAAAACAAGCCTACAATTCTGAGACAGTTCATTGTGTGAATAAATCTTACTACATAATTTAAAAGCTTACCTTTGAAATTGTAGGATTTCTAAGGATACTATTTATTATGCTGTTTGCAGGCCCGTACCTAAGAAGGGTTCGGTTGAAACTCCAGCCTATTTTAAACTGGAAATTTTATTTTATTGTAAAACGATCTTTTCAACTGTAATCTGTGTTCTAACATTCATTACACGCCTTCCATGGCTTCTCCCAGCTGAACCTCATGTGGCTTCCAGGTATTAACCATAGCTTCATTAGGTTTCAATGGTTTTTCATTAATTTGCCCAGTTAAAATGCTATGAAAATAAAATTTCATCGGGGCCACCCAATGAAAACATTATTGGGGCCACCCAATGAAAACTTTACTTTTCACAGGTTGAATATTTTTTTCATTGGATTTTCATGGGCAATAAGTCCAGTATATATTTCGATTAATTCCAATCATAATTTGTTAAATATTTTCTAATAAGAGCCAGGAATGGCAATGATGAACACCAGACTGGATGAACACTGTGGCGACTGATAGACTGTTAACTATAACACAAGTAAGCCTGGCTTGTTGCATTCAATGATATGAATTCTAAAGTGTCAAGTATATGAGTCTGTCAGTTTTTTTCATATTAATCTTATTATGGTTAGCTATCATCCACGTTTAGACAATGGTGAAATGTAAGGTTTAGCTTATAGCTCAAATGAATGACCCTGAGCAGTCTTGGAGTGTACATGCACTACAACCATACTTTAATCTCTTGTTTGCATTAGTGTGTGATGGGCCTATGTTGAGAGGAATTTGTGTCAACACAATGATGTGTGAGAAGTTTATTTAATCAGTGCATGCATTTCTGCATTAATTTTAAGCAATTTGAGGCTATTCTCAGGACATTGAATATTAAACCTTTCTCAGCATTGCATGTATCCCTGCTACATACTGGAATTATGTGGATTTTGTACCATAAGTGGTACATATTGTATGTGTATGGTACAATTTCTGCTGTATGCACTTACGGTTGTACCATATGAATATGCATATGTGTTTACTAATTGTAATGTGCTCTTTACAAGGGCGTAGCCAGGGGGGTTCAGATGAACCCCCCTTTTAGAGACAAAATTAAAAATCACACTAAGATCTTATAGCCCTGGAGCTCTCTGGTAGTTACTTGTCCCCTAGCACTCCTCTGTACTACTCGTAAGGGTCACATTAGTGCTACAAATCGTATATTGCATCACGTGATCAATTGTGCACAGATACACACGTGACGTATGGTGGAAATGGCAAAGGATTGTTGATTGGTTGAGACAAATTACAAGGAAGCAGCTGCGATAAACTTGAGTGGTTGTGTTATACATATGTCAGGATAGCACTAACTGTGAATAGTCGATGTATATTTACCTGATGAATGGTTTGTTTATTTGTCACATGTTGCTGGCACGTGATGTCTCAAATACATGTATATTGGAGTACAGGTGAAGTCTGAAATTACTGACCATGACCAGACCAGCCGAGACTAATGTACTGTATGCCTGGAAGAAAGTATTGCCAACTAAAGGACTCGAGTGTGGACTCCAGGAGAGCTCCCGTGTGCTTGGAAATTGAAGTCAGTTGTTGCATGGCGTCTGGAAGTGAAGATTAGTTAGTATTACAATAGGTTTATAGTTTCTATAAGCTGCAGCTGCATAAACAGCAGTGCAAGGTTTTAGCTAGTTAGATGCACAAACAGCACCTATTAATGTTACTGCCTGCCTAAGGGCACATTTTGTGCATGCATCATTTTTGTTCAAACATGGTCTGGGGGAAGCACCCAGTCCTTCCTCTAAAGACAATCCACTTCAAATCCAAACCCCTTCAAAAATCCTGGCCATGCCCCTGTACCTGTAGCTATATAGACATAGTTCCCTGTTTTGATCATGATCTTAATGCTTCTACATGCTGAAGCAATTGTGCCACAAATACAAGGCATCAAATGTTGTCTTAGTATTATTAACGCCTCTCAACTCAATCATTAAGTGCAGGCCTGTGTGCTGCAGTTCCCCAGAAGCTGAAGCTACTTCATATGTTTCAGGACTGAAACTTTTATGTGGAGTAAATCATACAACTTTCTAAATGAATTTAAGAGTTGTATACGGATAAGTGACAGCCACAAGTATAGTTTAACTAGCTATTTATGAGCCAAAAGAATGGACCATGGAGGATTTTCAATAGTCAGTGGTGCTGTATGGTGCATGACTGTTCTATTAGACTATTTTGACTGACTGCTCTAATAGAGTATCTCAATCTTGTGTACACACATATATATATTAAGGGGTGGGGGGAGGGTATGTGCCCCTCCCCCCCTTCCTTGGATCTGCCATGCACTGTAACAGTAGGTATACAATATGCAACCAATTACCTTCTGCCATCTTTTGCAATCCTCGCAACTCCATACTTGAGTTTTGATCTTTTTGACTTAGTTGCTCACGCAGCTGACGTAACAATTCATCCCTTTTAGCAATTTCTTGATCTTTCTGCCTTAACAATTTATCTTTCTGAAGCATGTTTTGGTACTTTTCAGCTAATTGTTGATCCTTCTGCCTTAACTGCTGATCTTTTTGCTGAAGCATTCGATCCTTTCTATGACTTTCTCGTCTTTCCATTGTAATCAACTGATTATTTGTTGCCATTTGCTGGATCGAATGGTCATCTAAAGCAATAACATGCTTAAAAAGCTCAATGACGTCTTCGTATTCATGTGACTTATGATCGTAATAGACACCTTTCAAGCACTTTATCACTTCCCCAATATCTGACCTGTCTTCTGGTTTGTCCTGCAAGCAGTGCTCCGCCAATTGCTTTAGTTTTGGATATCTGGTCATGTCTGCTAAGTAATTCACTCTTCTTTCTATCTCTGACAAGATGGTTCGAGCTGCAGTGACCTGGTTCTTTGGCATAGGCCACTTCATACTCACTACATGTACACAAACACACCCTATCGAGAACACATCAATCGGCAAGCTGTACACTGGCTCATCTATTAAAGCCTCTGGGGGCATAAATGCTGTAGTGCCTGGAACCATTGTATGCCTGTGGAAACCAGGCGGTATTACTTTAGCTACTCCAAGATCTGACACTTTTGCCACCAGATGTTTTGTGAGGAGGATATTATTAGAGGAGAGATCTCGATGGATGATATTTTGACTGTGAAGAAACTGGATACCCTGACATGTATCCATGAGAATGGATAACTTGAAATGAAATGGAAAGTCTTCTCTTTCATATTTCTCAATCAAGCCAGTTAGACTGATATGCATCAACTCCATTACTAACCATGGTAACTCGGCATCAGGACTAGGGTAGTGTATTCCTAGGAACTGTACCACATTTGGGTGGCGTATTCTGCTACACCGGACACATTCGTCAAGGAAATCACTCTTCCTCATTTCATTCGTCAATATCGGATGCATTTCCTTAGCAGCACAACGTGTTCCGTGTACCATTACTTCATAAACGTTAGCATAAGAGCCAGTTCCTATCGGTTCTATTCTGCTTGTCCTTTTCACTGCAGGTAACTTTAAACTGCGAAGTTGCCTCTCCGAAACAGCCATTTTAGTAACAAGCATTACACCACAGATACACTGCGTTCTCGGCTGCGTTAGTTAGCGCTGCCTTGGCAACTAGTTCGGCGTTTTGCGCCTAGCCTACGTTTCATTGTTGTGCGGGTCATCATTATAAAAGCAACACAGAGGATGTTTATAACTTGGACCCATGGATTCACATGAGTAAGCCTTTATTTATACAGCTAGATACATTGATTCTATGAACAGCTTCCATCAGCATCATCCACTAACCCTGAGATGCCAGTTCCTCGGCCTGTTCCCATACTGAGTCTACTTATCAACAACGGCAACCCAGCCCTGAAGAATCATCCAGTATGGTATACAATAAAAAGGACATTCAACAACAAAACACACCATGAAAAATAAGTAATTATGCAAGAGTTCAAACACAATCTCGGGGTTTAGACAGCCCCGAAGCGTCCCTCCTCTAGTACTAAGTCGACTGAAGCTGGAACATGACCCTTACAAGGTTGACCGGAAGAATGAGAACCCCTTATGCAAATGATGGCAGAATGTAGTAAGGAGAAACTGAGATGATAGCGTAATCAGCTCATTGCTTGCAATAAGGTTTGCAAGACAAGAGGAATGCCAAGCGTTTATAAGTAACAACACCCATACCTCCGGAAGTGGACAAGATGAGTGGCTTGAAGTTTCCATGCTCAATCTCACAAACCCTCTTTTAGGTTTGTGAGATTGCATGAACATGGAAACTTCAGCTAGGAGACTGCAGGGTTTGTGAGATTGAGCATGGAAACTTCAGCCTGCTCGTCTTCTCCACTTCCGAAGGCATAGGCTTCATCATGACTGACAGTGCTTCCTCAGGCACTTCGCACATTCGTGCTGGAATTAGGCATTGGATCTCATGTTGGATCAGTTAGAAGGGGCATAAGAACGCAGTGTGTTGTGCTAGATGGTATTTCATCTCCCAGATGCCCAGTACTGTCTGGTGTCCCTCAAGGCACAGTCCTTGGCCCTACTCTTTCTCCATCTATACCAATGATCTACCGGAATCCATTTTACATAGTTCTATTAAACTTTTCGCTGATGACTGTATAATAAGATAGGGCTATATGTACCCCTGAAGATGCTGAGAGGTTACAAGAAGATTTATGTGCATTACAAGAATGGCAGCAGAGATGGCTGATGAGACTAAATGTATCAAAGTGCTTTACCATGACTGTTTTACATCCTAGAAGAAATAAAATCATTACTCCCTACAGACTACACAATCATCTCCTCTCACCTGTTGAACATTACAAGTATTTAGGCATCATTATTCAGAGTGATTTGAAGTGGCACCTACATATTCAATCTATCACCTCCAAAGCAAATCAGATGCTTGGTCTGCTAAAGCGTAACTTGAGGACATCATCTATTCACCTTAGAGAGAGAGCCTACCTTAGCCTAGTACGCCCTAAACTTGAATATGCAACTACAGTCTGGAACCCTCATTTAACAACTGACAAGATCGCTTTAGAAAAGGTTCAGAGGCGTGCTGCACGATATGTCAAAGATATATACTCCTATCATGCCAGTGTAACACAGATGGTTAACGAACTTAAGTGGGAATCACTAGAGTCTCGAAGAGAACAGCTCTCCTTAACTATGCTATACAACATTCTTAAACAAAATGTCTATTTACCACCTGAATACATATCTGAGTTTCATCTGCAGACATCACAGTACCAGCTACAGACCAGATCATGCCATATGTTCAGACTCATTGAACCATTTTGTAACACTGACACCTACAAGTATTCCTTTATACCATCAACATCAAGGCAATGGAACGTACTACCTCGCTACATCTTTGAAGCGGAAAACACTGACATATTCAAATCCCTGCTACGTAACTATTATTTTGCAATCAATAGCTAACATTATTTATTATATTATATCTGTGTATATTCTTCTGTTTGTGAAGTTTTCACAGCAAAAAAAAATATATTAAATTAAAAAGGATGTTATTGTGGTGGATAGTAGGGAAAGCTCCATTCAGACAGCTGAGGGCATGCTCAACGCTGTTAGATCTACCACAGGCACAACTTGAAGGAAGATTCTGAGGAGACCAACCATATCAAAGAGCGATAGCATCACAAAAATCACTTTTGTGGAGCTGGAGAAAACCCATGACTTTCCGAGGGCAAGGTGGATAACGAGGGGTAGGTAACGACCTGAAATTTCGTAGATCATCTCTGAAATTATTTCTGAAAGATGAAATATTATTTGTTGTGCAGTTTGAAAGATGAAATTTGATGCTCGAAAAGATGTAACGAAAATTTACGGAGTTTTATGGAGTTTAAAATTTACGGATTTGCTAATATTACAATTACTGAATTTTACAGAGAAATTGGAACTGAAATTTGCCTTGAAAGATGAAATATGGGCAGTCATATTTCTGAAAGATATGGGCTGTTATCTTTGAAATTTTTCGTAGACGATTTTGGCTTGTTACCTACCCCTCGGTGGATAACCAAGAGGAAGCCCATTTCTAAGTTTTAGAAGACAAAGTGGAGGAAAGACTGGGGAAACTGTCAGAAATATTCTGGCATTTGATGGATAGAACCTTTTACTTGAGAGTACTCTGTTGATGGAAATGGTGGAATCAAAAGAAGAAATCTGGTTTACAATGGTTGAAGCTATAGTGGTGATGTGATAGAGACTGAGAAATGGTAGCTCTCTTCTGAAGATTTACAAGGATAAAATATACCAAGTCCCCCTAGTCAAATGAGCAAGGCTAAAATTGAGTCATTGGGAGGAAGGAGACAAAGTTTGGGCAGCAGATGTAAACGTACAGCCTCTTCAATGGGGAGCTAAAAAAGAGGACAGGCCACTCACAGTCCTACAGTAGATAGAAAAGTCCAGCGGAAAGACAAGCCATAAATCAATGCAGAATATGCAGCCTGTGGCTTGCTTAAGGCAAAGTTAGTAAGCTGGATGATATCATTCTGCTACTGGGAAACTTTCTCTTTAAGAAAAGTAGAATTGAGTTCAGGGAAGCACCCAAGTAAGGGCGACCCTCAGTGGTGATATGGAGGGAAGTGCCCTGAAACAGCACATGTTGCTGTCAGACCTTAAGTGCTGGATACTGTAAAGTACTAATAAGAATAAGCTAAAATAGAATATGCATTACGAGCAGCTTCATAACAATTCTCCTTAACAACCAATTGTAACCAAGGCTTAGATGTATTCAAATAATATCCATAACCAGGACCAAAGGTAGATAACTACTTCCACCAAGCCAGCGAATCAGCAAGAGACCCAGCAGCAGCAGCAGCAGCAGCAGCAGCATCATCAGCAAACCATACTTGGGTGGTTATGCCACCCAAGTATGGTTAGGGGAGCAAAAGCTATATGAAGTCACATGAAAACTTATATGGTATCTGCGTAGGGCAAAAAACCTGTTACACGTATTCAGTATTGACAATGCCTTCGAGTTGTGTGACTGATTGTGCCTAATGCTATAATAAGAAAAAAAGGGTGAGGATGTTCCATTTCCTAAAAGATAAAGAATGGAGAAGACTATGGGTTCAGGTGATTAGAAGAAATTGTAGGAGCCAAACAAGTATTCTAGAATCTGTGGTTCCCATTTCATATCAGGTAGCTGCTGTAGTCTAGCTTTTCTACTAGCAACTAAAAGTAGATAGCTGTATCATTTATAAAATTATTCTTGTTGTTTCATTTATAGGAGAGCCATCATTAGATGAGCAGAACCTTGATTATGTACCTATAGTATATTTACATACTAGTAAATCAATGGGCAAAAACAAAAGTGCTTGGTATAAGAGGTATATGAGCAGGTGTACCTGTGATGTTCAAGAGTCAATGGCACAGAACGTAGTCCTAGCAGATGTGCCAGCTCTTGAGATTCCAATAGTTCCCCTTTCAAAGATGCCGATATATCACCCTGTTCACATGGTTGATGCAGGTACATCCAGTGATGATCTCATTTCTGTCAAGCATAGGGCTGTCAATACCAAACAATCATGGCTAAAATCCTATGAAATTAAACAATAAAAGAATTATCAAAGAATTGCAAGACACTGTAGCAAGATTAAATACAAAGCTCCAAACAGCCTGTTCAATGCATGCATGGTGATGATGAACAGACCAGGTTTTACACTGGAATACTTTCCTTTGAAAGTTTGCAGGATCTTGTATCACCTGCCACCTGCTAGTTCTATTAGCTCAGATCTCCCTCTGGGTAATCAGCTGGAACTTGTATACTAATTAAATTTAGATTGGCAACTCCCTAATCAAGATCTAGCATATCAGTTTGGTGTTCACGTCACCAAGGTATCAAAAATACTTCATCTATGGATAGATGTTTTGTCACTTTGTCAGTACAGCTGAAAATTTTGATCGACTGGCCAGACCGGGAAGTGCTTAATAGGGAAAACCTACCAAGCTATTTTAAACCTCAATATACATGAGCATGTTGTATTGTTCAGACAGATGCTAGTATATTTATTTCAAAATATTTGGGCGAGTGATCGACAATTACAGTGAATAGTGGATTATTCAAACATGGGGATGTGGTATTGGCTGATAGGGGATTTGATATAAGTGATGATCTTGCAGTACATGGTGCTACTTTGGAAATTGCGCCATTTACTAGAGGTAAAGACCAGCTATCATGGAGAGAAGTATATAGAAACATCCAGAGACCTGTTTAGAGTACAAATCCATGTAGAATGAGCCATTGGTAGAATAAAGAATCACAAAAAAAATTTGCATTCTGTGCTACCTCTTTCACTTATCAGGAGACCACATGAAACAGAAAACACAACAATTGACAAAATTCTAACAATTTGTGCTGTTTGTTCAAATCTTCATCCCCCATTTATCTGAGAAGACTATGGTATAGTACTTCATGGCAATTATCATTCATTTGTAACGTACATGTAATATGTAACAGCTAGCGTATGTAATAACCGCCTGGCAGACTCCTGTAAGTGTTAATTGGATGGCTGCAGGTTCGAGGCTTCCCAGGTCCAGTCATGCCATGGATTTCTTCTCCTTTCTCCACCTTTTCAGACACACTTTATGTAACAACTTTAAACAGGCTGTAGGACCAGGTGTCCTACAGCAGGGGCGGATCCAGAGTTTGGAAAGAGGGGGGGCACCTTTCTGAAAAACAGTTGAAGACCAAAAAAACTTGCTGAAAACCAGTTGAAGACCAAAAAAAAAAAAAAAAAAAAAAAAAAAGGTCACAACAATAATAGCTAGTTATCCTTACCAACTATATCACGTCTGTTATGTAAAATAAAATCCTATTTATAGCTTCATAGGTAATCTACACTGCCTCATGAACATTGTGACTGCTTTATTAGAGTAATTGACTGCTCTATTAGAGTATCTCGATCTTGTATGCAATTTCTTGAAGGGGGGGGCATTTGCCCCAAATGCCCCATCCTGGATCCGCCACTGTACAGACCTTCAGCACTTGTGCTGTAAAGCCTTAGTAAATAAACTAATGTCCATATGTACCATATAGCTCTGAACACTATAGGGAGACTGGTGCAAACCAATTAAAATAATAGAATTATCATCTCAAATGGTCAAGGTTGTCTATCTACAGAAATGATCTAGAGGATGATCAGTGAAGCAGAGAAATACAAGAAAGAAGATGACAAAGAGAGGGAACAAAGAATTCTTGTGTGAGATCTCCTTTTAATATGAAGGATTTTCCACAAGATGAAATGAAAGGTAACACTTTTTATGAAGTTAATAACTAGTGTGAGGAAGTCATTGATTGGCTAGACAAAAACCACGCAGCTGCAGAAAAGGATAGGCATGAAATTGACAAGGAGAAAACATCCTGTGTAACAGCTATTGCTTTCAAAATTATGCACCCTGATATGTTATACATAAAAACTGTATTATTATAAATATTATAATACCATGCAATCAGTTATTCTGACACTAATTAGAATTATGTATATAAAAAAAGATAGGCATGATGTAATGCATGCAGTAAATTGACATACAGTCAACAATACAGATGGTACTAAATATTGGTAAAAGTCTAAAAATGTAGGTTCTATTTCAGTTATAGCTAATACTATAGACACACAGTAACTGTGGCAGTGATTTCATAATGTGTTGTTAAAAATTAACTACACTTTGGTACTAATTTTTAGGTTACAGCTTATTATAATGTTGCTATAAGATATGCATTAATTATCTTGAAAATCAGCTTGTTTGCGATCATTACAGTACCAAGAATCTTTGGGAGTCTTCTTCATACCTATGCATTCAAAGTGAAACCAACCTACTGGCAATTGGGATTTTCACATTCAACCATTTCTCTGTATTTTTCTTCTTGACACCAGCAATATAATTTTACTGGTCATTTTTCAGTGGAGAACTGCACATGCGTGGAAATACTTTGGCAGAAATAGCTCTACATAATGATGTTAAGTTTTAACAAGTTCTGCAAAAAGCACATCTTTATAATTATACTCTCTCCACTATCATACCTTTGGGTGACCATACTACAAAATCACAGAACTCCTTTTCACAAACTAGCAGTTGACCTTGCACTTGTGTATAGTATCGGTGTGTCTGGCTTAGTCCATAAGTTTTTTTAGAAATGACGTTTTACCCTTTTAAAGCTTATTTGGATGGCAATTCCATGTATTGTATGGACATTTGATCTCCAGTAATCCTACACCATGACACTTGCACTCAATAGTTACCATGGACTTGCTCCTAGATGTGGATATATAGGATTCATTACCAGACCAGACAAAATTTCATTTTCTCAATGTACTCATGCTGAGCAGTATGCTCATGTGCAATTCCCCACATGAACAGCAGGAACAGAAGTCAATTCTTTGGGTTCTATAAGTCTAGAAAGTTGACCTTGGGGGTTTGCCTTCAGAACGTAAACATCATGAAAAATTGACGCCTTTAATCATCCTTCCCTTTGCCTGTGCCAATCTTCACAGTCTTGTTGCAGCATTTCAATTAGTCTGCTCTCATCTGCTGATATAGTGATTGACTGAAAAGGTGACTGCAATCATCTGATGATGTAATGGAATCATGACTTTTCAGCTGCAGCAAAAAACAAATCTTTTAGTGGTAAAGGGATGTGGCACCTTGGAGAAATTATATGTTTTCAGAAGTACATGCAGCCTTCTGAGCTATTTAAAGTTTCACTTGCTAGTTGGGGCTGCATAGCATTCAAAACTACACAAGTATCACTTGATTGAGTGTAATTTACTGACTCAACCATCTCAACATCATTGTCAAAAATGGTTCAATTGTCTCATTTTTAGCTATTGTAGAATCTAAGGTAGGAGGATGATGCACATACTGTAGGATGATGCACATAGGAAGAATGACAGGTGCAGGGTGGAAAACCCTGCAGCCAATAGGCTTCTAAATCCTCAAATGGTCACTGTCTGCAAGTACAACAGTCAAGCTAATATTAATATTATTCTGATAAGTACTCTCAGATTCAATCTCATAGGGTCAGATTTTCACAATTTTCTGGTGGCCATCATACCGACATGCCATATTATCCCTTTGCTATACACCCATACCTTGATTCAGACCTTATTTCAGTATTAAAATAATTTTTATGCTGTGCAACTGTTTGACAGCTTTAGCATGATGATGACCAGATGCTTATTCAATTAAAGCTAAGTCATAATTGTAACCAAAATCAATCTCAGAAAGCTAAATTTTTTTGTGGGGATGGGGGCATGCCCCAGACCCTTCTAGACAGATCGTGGTTTGTATGTCGAGTGTGCTTTGCTCACGTGCATACTGGTATTATTTGTATCAGTTATTTATATTCCATGGACTTTTCTTAGTCTCCTATAATTAATTTTGTCCTGTTAGCACCCCTTTGTGAAATCCTAGAACTGTGTCCCTTACAGTGGTCAACATTACCATGGCCACATTATAGCATTATGTATCTGAGTCTGCATGCATGATATTGGTACCTGGGTGTTTATTATAAAGGTTTGTTTAGTTAAGCAAATAAGGAGTTACAGAAAAATGGTTGCTGAAAGAAATAGTTCCCTCATTGTATTGCAGCCACTAATAGATTGAAGGACACATCACCATTATAATTTTGTGCACAGGAACATAACTGCTGCAGTATGCAGATGTATAGTTATATACTTAATTGATTTGATGACCTGATGTTTACAATTTCTTTATTTCTGCATGAACTAGCAAAATTGGTCCACATAAAAGTATACATGGATGTTCGAGGCTATAATTTGATCAACCATATACCACTTTCACACCTCACTTCAAAGGGAAGGGAAGGTGTATAAGTGTGCCTGAAATATATGGAATTGCCCTCGGGCCCTCATGCTTGTGCATATATTTCAGGCAAATCACTCGTGTGTTACAACTACTACACTACAACACTTAGCTGCACTGTTACACATGCATATAATGCATATAGTATACCATATTTCACACACCACATCTTATAATGTCTATAAAGTCCTATTTTATTTATTTTATTTATTAAGGGTTTACAGCACAAGTGCTGAAGGTCTGTAGGACACCTGGTCCTACAGCCTGCACTGTTTAAAGTTGTTACATAAAGTCTGTTTGAAAAGGTGCGGAAAACTCCATTACTGGACCTGAGCAGCCTAACCATCCGATTAATGCTTGAATGCTTACAGGAGTCTACCAGGTGGTCAGGATGTTTTCTCCTTGTCAATTTCATGCATATGTATCCATAGGAACTCTAGTGAGTGACTTGTTATCTCAAAGTACCCCATGTGATACCATATGGACATTAGTTTATATATTAAGGCTTTACAGCACAAGTGCTGAAGGCCTACAGCCTGTTTAAAGTTGTCACATAAAGTCTGTTTGAAAAGGCGGAGAAAGGAGAAGAAATCCATGACTGGACCTGGGCAGCCTTGAACCTGCAGCCATCCAATTAACACTTACAGGAGTCTGCCAGGCAGTCAGGATGTTTTATACTTGTCAATTTCATACATATGTATCCTATCCTTTACTGCCAGCTGCGTGGTTTTTATCTAGCCAGTCAATGACTTCCTCACACTAATATCTATTTACTTCATTAAATGTGTTATACCCTTGATTTCATCTTGCAGGAAATCCTTCATGTTGAAAGCAGATCTCACACAAGAATTCTTTGTTCCCTCTCTTTGTCATCTTCTTTCTTGTATTTCTCTGCCTCACTGATCATCCTCCAGATCATTTCTGTAGATAGACAACCTTGACCATTTGAGATGGTAATTCTATTAGCCTTTGTATTATATAGAATTGGATGCATAAAGTTATTTAATTTGTTTGCACTAGTCTCCCTATAGTGTTCAGAGATATATGGTACATATACCTATATCACTAGTATCCCTATACTCATCATTATAATCACTCTCTCCACTGTATGTAGGGTACATATATGCATGTTGTGCATCTTGTAAACAGCAGGGCTTTGTAGACAATGTGAAAAGTAATCTCAATCTGGGGGACCTCTAGATGCTGGAGAAACTCCACAACATTCAATATTTCCAAGAAGGTTGTTATTTTTGGCAATTGCATGCTTCCCTTCATAACCATGTTAGTTTGATAGTCTATGGAAGTGGTGAAGACCTTGGAATTCATTGTGGGTATGGTCGTGTTGTGTTGCATAAGTAAAGTCATGACACCTCCAGCAGTGTTTATACCCAGGGAAAGTGGGGCAACATCAAGCAAAAGCAGATCGTGCTTCTATCTCCATTGAGGATAGCTGCGCGTATGGCAGTTTCATATAAGTAATAGCGCGCCTCATCTGGGTTGATGGATTTATTGAGCTCTTTGCCATTGAAAAAATCTTGAGAAGCAGCTCATGGATCTTGGGGATACATGTTGAGCTACCTACTAGGAAAATTTCATGAATTTGTTGCTTGCCAAGTTTGGCATCACTTAATTAGACACTGTTCTACTTGCCTAATTTTGGAATTGATGTGACCCCCAGGACCCCTGTAATAATCCCTAAAAACTCATTGCTGGATAACAGTAGTCTTGTACATGTGCCCAATCCCTATTTCCTCAGAATGGATTATAAACACCCCCACATCCACACACAGACAAAAGACGGTGTTAGAATGTAGTTCTTGAAACAAAATTAATAATAGATAACTCACAGAGTGAATCTACTATTTCTTTCCAAGAAATTTAAACCACAGATTTCGTAGCCACCACTTAGATGTGGTAAAAACCATTTTAATGTGGTTAAAATACATGCACGCACGCACACACACACTACAGACACAAAATGTATATAATTTAACAACTGTTGTGGTTAACACTCCATGGATAGTTATTTGGTCTAAACATAATAAACAAAAAAATTTCAAGTTTGCAACTTCAAGTAATGCACTTATGGACTGTTGTGCATGGTGAATATTGTATTGGGTTAGTTTGGAAACACTTTACTAGATGTTTATAATGACTGTTTAAAGTACTAGTTTCTGGCTATGAGGAAGCCAATCTAGTTATAGAAGCTAGTCATGCAAATTACCATGTCTTATTCAAAGCTTTTATTCAGAACACTTCAAGAAAGGACCAAGATAAGTCAATTACTCAAAGCCAAATCAGCTTGAGAAATGTCATTATAATTGTGCTGACAGAATTCTTATTTATTTCTTCTCTATAATAGTCTGGTAGAATAAGTGGCTTTTTTGGCTGAACCTTGCAATATGGTCTATAGTTTATTTTATGCCACAACATATTCCTCCATACTATGGACTACTCAAAACCACCTGCTGGCATTGGGAAAATTGGGATATTAACTCAGGAAATTCTAGTATTTTGGTCATTCCATGTTAAATTATCAAAGAACTTAAAATGTTAACCCCTCTTTTCAAATTTCTTTAAAATTTGCACAAAGACAGTGCATCATGAGTCAAAGTCATACATCAAGTTTCATTTGATTCCTTTGACCACATTCTGTGTTATGCCTGTTTGCTTTACTGGTATTTTACTGCATTTAAGGTGATTGCACAATACTTATAATATTCAACCGTACAATGAAACCTGTGCAACTGGACCACTGTATAATAAGGTCACCTGATTTAAACTGACCATTGTAACAGTCTCCTAATTGTGTCATTTGTGTATAAAGTGACTTCAACATGTTTAATGCAACCACCTCCTTAATAAGGCAGGCCTACCATGGCAGAGGTGACCAGAATGAACAAGTTCACTATTACTTTTATGCTGAGCGATTAAGTAAAGTTAAATTAATGTAACCTCATTAACTAAATGGTTTTGGATATAAGTAAATTGTCTAAGTTCTGTTTTCAACATCAGCTTGACTTTTGCCTTGAATAGAACACATGTAAAGTAGTAAATGATGGGATCCATGCCAAAATAGCTAAGCTGGAGACAAACTGTGAAGTAAATCACCAAGAAATTGCTCCAATGATTAAAATTTCAGCTAGACCAATACTTTTTACTTTTAGTTTATAGCTAACTCTGAATGATACAGTTGTAGTACCACTACACCCTTTGCACGCTTGACTGTTATGGATTTGTTGTAACCGAGCACTGTCCTGTCTACCACTACATTTCATAGAACACTGGCTGTATATGTATGTACATGTGCACATTCAGCATGCACTATTATGAATTATTAGTAAAACCAAATTTGTACCGCATATATGTGAGCCACACACATACATATGGCAGGCTGTTGCTGACCCCAGTATATGTTGTTGATAAATGCCAATAGAGGAAATCATTAGTGGAGCAAATAGGTGGCAGCAGGAAAGACTTTAAGTCTAATTTTGTTTGTGCAATATAATGCGATGGATTCTCTTAAAGGCTGGATTTGTGTCTTCTACATGCAATTGCCAATTGTATGAATAACTTCAATTGTTTCTGAAATTTTTCTTCCTCCAATGCTCTATGTTATGGCTCACAACTGACAAAATTTCAATCAATAACTTATTTCAAATCTAAATTAAGTTATGAATCATTAAAGTGGTAAAATTTGGTGTATGGAAGACCTTTCTTGAAAATTTGGTCACAAAATGGCTGGTACATTGAGCACTTTTATATCATTGAAAGTTCTCTCTTGCATGCCAAACTGTAAGGCTACCAAAATTCTCATGCAAGTGGAGAAGCATGCAAGTGTAGGAGAATAGCACACCTTAAAGAATTTGATTTGATGGCCATTTCAGTGAAAATAACAAAAGGTACAGACAGAAGTGATTGAGCAACTTCAGTACAAAGGGCATGTCATGATCTATTTACTGTACATAAAAATATTGATTAAGAGGTAAATATAGCACACAATCATACATACATGTGTGCATATCCTATATAAAATATAGCTAGAGGCTCTCACAACACTATTCTGGACACCTTAAGACTCCACTATACTGTTCTTATTGGAAAGTTGTCTTGATCTCAGAGGCTTCAGAATAGTATTGTGAGAGCCTCTACTATATACAAATATAGCTAGAGGCTCTCACAATACTATTCTGAGACCCCACTATACTGTTTTTATTGGAAAGTTGTCCTGATCTCAGAGGCTTAATAATATGTGTGTTTTATACAAATGGGACCTTAGACAAAATAATATTCTGGTTAACACAATGTCCACATTTCAGGGTATATAGGGGGTACAAGAGGCAGCTACTATACTGCATGGATACCACATATGATGCCCCAAATAAGGCATAACTTCCATTATTTCTTCAAAATAAGCTAAGTGAGCTAGATGATAGTGGAACAGATGTGAAGAATCTAAACACCAGGCAGTTAATAAGCATAGATGAAGAACACACATATGCTATTCACTGTATAGTGAGTGCTTTATGACATACTCTGCAAGTATATAGCAAGTAATAGTTATTGAGCTTACTGTATAAAACTCAAATTCTATCTTTAGCACCAATGTTATAAAACATTTTATACACCTGATAAATTGTTTGCACTTCATGGACTTTAGCTGTAGAAAGGGTGTATTAACTGAGCTTTTCTACACCAGCAAAACCAAAAAGAGGCAAATCATTATCACCGAGACACTTGATTCTATCATAATGATTTAGAAGCATTCAACAGGAAAAGGCCAGAATTAAATTTCCTACCAGTTTGTTCTCTCAAGTCTAAAAGTAATGGTAACCATTATAGTATAGCTTAAGCTGAAACAAACTTTTTTTTTTAAATAAGCAAACAAAAGAACAAATGTGACTGGGCCTGTGAATGCATGTCAGCACATAAAATTTGCCTACTTTTCAAACTTTAATCGCTCATAACTTTATGTACCAATGTGCTATAGCTTTGACAACTTAAGCAGGTATTAAGCAATTGATTGGCTTTATAATACAAGTAGCAGAATGCAAATATTTTACTCCAGTACTGAGATACGTCCTGTTGTGTGACAGGGTGTAGTTTGTACCTGCAGGGCCTATGACAGTTATTGAGACATACGTAACTATGGTATGCATAATGATGCCTTCAGGGGTTTATGGGACTATTTAATTATTCAGTTTTTTCTGACATTAATTGTATTACCTCAGATTTGTTAAATGGTCAGGTTATCAAACAATTTTGGGTAAAACTGAAACCCACAGAAGCTATTGAAATTTGTATGGTTGCTATGTAGCTAATTAAACTTTGGTTGCTATGGTGAAATGCCCAAGACTGACACCTGTCCAGCAGGTGGAATATTGTTTTAGGTATATACAGGACAATCCAAAAGTGCATTACAATAAACTACAGACCACTTGCAAACTTCACCCTGCTGTCTGCCAGACTATAATATATGCATATATAGCTAAATTACCAATCATTTTATGTGGGTTCCATCATTTCACTAATTTTTTTTAAGCTTGTATGAAATGTACATTGCAGTGCTGAACTATATTTTATTGGTTATATTGTTATAAAAAACTGAATTCAGGTAACCTTAAACTACCAGTGCAAGTTATTTCTATGTACATTGATTTAGAATTGTTTTGAGAGACAAATTGTCTGTTTTGGCATTTTGAAAATTTTATATCCTGTTTATTATTTGCTAGTATGTACATTAGGACAGTTATTAATATGTTATTTTCTTCCAAAAAGCAATGCTGTTCTGTCAGAAAGTTCATTGATCTCAGTGTTAGACTGTATATGTAACAGGCAGAAATTGTCTGACTATTCTTTTTGAGGATAGCAATATTTGACAGAGTACAGTGAATATGTCTGTCAGCAAATGTTAAATTATATATTCTGTTATTTTGCAATGCACTGGTACCACATAGTGCATGTGTATCTGTCATATTGGCTGAATTGTATGTTTTTATTAGGACTTTAGTGGCTTACAGCTGCAAAATAAGAATGTTCATCATGAAGCACTAGCCTTAATTAGTAAGTGGGCACAGCGCAAGCTTATAGTTTCTTGTAGATTTAACAACCTAATAATTTCTTGTGAATGGCCAACTTTACCCCTTTGAGAAGCGAGATGTGATGTCATCAGATGTAGCTATGGTTGATCAGAGGATTGCCGGTGAAGGGTAATGTATTGTACATATCATTGACTGCTTTGTACTTTAGGCAAAGCGTCACTGTATTGTTTTATTTTACATATACCCACCCATTGATAGCTATCATTAAACTGAAGGAAAGTGGCCAATTGTAATGGGGTGGGAACTAGGAGGCAGGCATGGGTCTGAGAGAAATGTATATAGCTCATAGAATTGCAGTTTTATGAAGGATGTCAAATGCTGTATTGATACATATACAGGGGCATACCCAGGATTTTTCTAAAGTGGTTTTCAGATTTGGTAGTGAGTTATAGGTGCAGGAGTCTGGGGATGCAGCCCCCAGCCACTGGCGCAACTTGAATCTTCAAACATTGCTAGATTTATGACTTCACAGATGGTAAATACTATTTTCAATAAAATTATGTACTTGGTTCCATTCAAGTCCTAAAGTTAATGTCAATTATGGTTTATTGCTGGTGAGCTATATATGGTAGGGATCCAAATTTTCTCCAATTGAAGTTAAAAACTCAAGATTTAGCTTGGAGTAGTTCTGACTGTTCTATTAGAGTACATCTGACTGCTCTATTAAAGTATCTCAATCTTTATAACAATTTTTTTCAATACATACCCTAGCTCTCCAATCCACTTTTGAGGCATAAATGAAAGTTTCCTGTTACACAGTAGCTATACTGTCTTGCCCTGCTCCCACTTGTTCTGTATATATAGTCCAGTGTTACTGCTGCAAGTATACAAATTAAAACTCAGTAGGGGGTTTCTGTAACCTCAGGAAACCCCCCTTAATATGTCCTGGAATAAATAATGCTCCATTATACTTTTTATATAAGTCTATATGGGTCTCACTATGATTATATACATCACTTATACATACATCACTTATACATACAGATGTCCTGTTTTCATTAAGAGTCCATAGAGAGACCAAATACCTTGTGGTCAATGCCTCCTTACTGTAGTTACAAGTCTTCATTTGGTATAAATGTGAATATGCTATATTCAGTATGCAGCTTCCATTGTGCTGTAGTACCTCAAACATAACATGATCGTTTTCAAGGATGGCTTGGACCAAGGAAGAAAGTGAACACATATTTCTCACTGTTTATCAGTAATTTCAACTTTCCATATGACCCAAGAGAACACCCTGCTATCGAACACTGACATACCAACTCTATATAGTTAGCTGTATGCTGAAGCCTATTGTATTGCAGATCATGTGTTCTACTATGACAGCTTATTATAAGGAAACTTACCAGCATGCAAAATTATACCCTATGAATATCATGGCAATCGGTATTGGATCATTGTTCATGGTAATTATTATCACTCCCTAACAATTAATAGAAGTCATAATTTCATCAATTCCATGCATGCAAAGGATTTTGGTGATAAAGATGTGGTGATATATATTATTCTATGTATAAGTCTTTTGCACAATAATGATAATGGCTAAGCTTATGCAGCTGTGACAACTATTCGGGAAGAATGAGGTGAACCATATCAATTTTGCATTGCTTCATTTCACAGCATACATCACATGAAAACGTCGACAGCCCATACACAGTAATAAAGAAATGTGTTAAATGTCCACCCCATGTAAATAAATTTTCACCACTGGGTTTATCAAAAGCAAACTTCCTCTGACTTCATAATTGTATATAAGTGCAATACACCTCGTAGCCATGGTTTATATAACACATATATTCCCTCCTTAAGGTCACCAGTTGGCCTTTTCCATTAGTCTTCTTGGGAGTCTAAAAGGAGGAAAGAAAATATGTAAATTTTATACAGTACACTTGGGGGGTGGGAAGGTTGATATGGTTCACCTCATTCTTCTCATGTAATTACAAATAACTGGAGCAACTGCGTGCCATGCGTAGACTTAGTCATTCATCAATAATATAGTTCGAAGAGCTTGGTTCCTATATCAACTTTGCAGGTTTGAAGCCAAATTGATTACCGTGAGACCAAAAGTTGAGGACCGTGTATAATAGCACTTATAAAACAGTCCAGCCAGCTTCCATTATTTCTGCTACACAGATTCTTGCATCTGCTTCAGCTGATTTAAAAACACTTTGGATGGGGTGTGCTTTAAAAACAGATCTATCAATTCCAGTTTTACTGAGTCCTATTTTGATCCACCTGGCAGTTGTACACTGTAACTGTGATTGCAGGATGATGTTTTCCCACTGCAGTGCGGAACATACTACTTTCGGATCCTTGACTAGTGTTAGTCATTTTATTAGGATATTAACAGGACACAGGTTAGGATCATAAGGAAACATTGGGATGAAATATTCTTTTATTGGTCTTCCAGCACAAGTTTGTTTGGCTAGTTCAGTTGGTGAAAATATTGTGCCTTCTGTATGTATATCAAATTAGTCAAGGACAGGCCAGCTAGATATGAAGATCTTAAAAGTATCAAGAACAGTGCAGAAAGATCTACCATAGGAGGTTTTTATGATTACTGCATGTATCTTCCAAGTGCCTTAGTATTGAGGCTTGCATTGGGGGGGAGGTTGTAAGCATCCTTAAGGACACAAGAGATTAGAGGGTGGGATATCCATCTCCACATGTTCATGCACTGAGGAGATGGAAGATCTATATAGAGATTCAGTGAGCTGTAGGCCTGAATAATTGTGCAAGAAAATTACAGACATCTACTACAGGAGGGATTGCTGTCCTATGTAGCACACAAGCGCTCCCACTTGTGAGGAATCAGGTATGGGTAATTGAACAACAGAGACAGCAGTACTGGCCATGGATACCATGCAGTAACACACTTGAGCATGAGGCCTCATGGAGTATTGGCATATGCATAGCACATCATTCCTGGACCATGTCTGAAGGAAGGCATGCTTGCTGTTGCATAAGTATCTAGTCTCCAGCTGAAATACTCTGGTAGCCTGGATGTAAACAGATCCAAACAGTGGTCCCATTTTTTGATTGATCTCCTGGAAGATATTGGGGTGTATCTGCCAATCCCATTGTCCTGTAGAGTTCTCTGCCTATACTGTTGTGTTCAGGTGACCTGGTAATTGATTCGCCATTGGTGTGGTGTTTTGAGACCTATGCCTGTTTGTAAAGGTTGCACAGTGGAGATGATGTTCCTCCCTTGTGATTAAGATAAATTATAGCTATTGTAGTGTCCATGAGTAATTAGATGGCCAATGGGTGAGGATGACTTTTGAAAAGCACTAAACTACCAGAAAAGCAGATATAGTATTTCTAGGTAGTTGATGTGATAAGTGGTTTCCGTCAGACACCAGGGCCACCAGCTATATATTACTTCCCCCAAAAAGGAATCTGTTGCAATCTTGAGAGTGTAGAATGGAGTAAGTAGACTTCGATGATTCCAAAAGGGTTTGCTTGATACATCCATCAGTTCAATTCCTCTCTGTCACTCCCTGAAAGTTTTACTGAAGTGATATTTTTTTTTGAAAATAGTGTTTGGTTCTCTGGAGGAATCTGTAGAGCAGAGGGGCCAGTGGAACTTGAGAAGATGGCTTCTTCAGCAACTAATCTCAAGTTGCTATGGCTTCCAATTCCAAGCCTCTTAGCTGGTGAGGTGACAAGTTGAAAGCTGGAGGACATGAGCATACTAGAACTCACAGAAACTTAGAATTTCTCCTGAGTAGTTGTTATTAGGAGAAAGTCATCTATGTAGGACACTATCTTCATTCCCAATTACCTCAACCAAGCCACTATGGGGTGAGTCATCCTGGTGAATGCTTGCAAGACAGGTTGAAGAGCAGACACTGGAACTGATATAGCTGGCCTTGCTATTGAAAGTACAACCATTTCTGGGGCTGTTAGTGAATTGAGATTGTAAAATATGCATTGTTGAAGTAATCCCCTCCTGAATAGGATGTTCTATTACATAGGCATACACTCTCCATTTTGAAATGTTCCCAAACTACAAACTGGTTGAGAGGGTGTAGCAGTCTTTGAGACCCATCTTTTTGGGAAACCAGAAATATTCTGGACAGACACCCTGCAGTGTGAGTGTCTGAAATTGTTATTACAGTCTTTTTCTCTACTATATAGGTTCTGGTGGATTTGCTTCTGTGGTAGATGCAGGGGAACAGGAGGGTGAGTATGAAACTGGAATTGGATCAGAACTTTATCTTGCACCTGCTGATGGTGTTCAGCACCCAGGGATTCTGGGTTATCTTTTCCCAGTTGGCTGTTGCCCATTTTACATGGCCGACTAAAGTGCTGCCATCTCTTTGAGCAAGAGGTTCTTTTGAACTCATTGAAACGCATGCATTAATGGAGACACATTAGTAAGGTGAGAACTGCTTGTTAAATTTATACATAAGTTATTTGTATATATATACAGCCCTTTTGGGGGCTTTCTTATTGATAGAGTCTATTGTCCTCGGCCTTTGGGCTTGCTTGGCCATGCCATCTTGTTGGACACAAAACTTTTTTTGGCATTGATGCTGGTAAGGTTGATAACGGCTCTGTTGCACTGTGCCCCTCCTGAGGCTTCCTTACAAGAAGCTCTTTTTATAAAAAACTCTGTTGCCATAATCAGAGGAAGCACTGCTTTACTTTAGCATATGGATGGCTCTTGACTTTTTCTTCTATTCCTTTACTAAAGAGATATGGGGCAGCTTTAGAGAAGTTGGCATCTTTGGCATTGGATTGCAGATCCAGGCTCAGTTTCTTCAGAATTTTAGCTCTGCGAATTGGGCTGAAATGTTCACTGGTGTTACCTATAAGAACAGCAAGGCTGGCTAGATGGAAGCACTCACACATTCCTCAGACAAGAGTTCTGCAAATGCAGCCACCAGTGGACTGGGTAGCATCTAGTATAAAATTCTGAAGACATGACCATTGGCTGTCCTCATCAGCTGCTTCCTTCCTAGGCCTGAGCCTATTGTGCTTTTGCACACTGCTATTTCCTATTATCCTCCAAATATGCTCAATTGTGCCCCATTGTGCTCCAAATATGTTCATATAAAATTGTGTCTTATAGATCTTTATTCTGCAACGCATTATGCTCAATGCTTTGGTTACCTATTATGCCCAAATCATGCTGGCATAATCGGAACAGGCCTATTACAATCAGGTACAACTCTGGGTAATGAATGAAATCACAGTCGGGCATGTTACGTTAAATCTGTTCTCTGACTTGGACTTTGCTCTCTATTGGTTTCTTCAAGGCAAATGCCATATTGAGAAACTCTCTGGGAGGCTCCTCTATAAGGTAGGTATTACTGCTGCTTGTCCTAGGCTGTTCTTCTATGGCTCATTTGTCTCCTCTCTGAGACGCTTCTAATTCATTGACTCTTTGTGAGTTGGCTACACCCTGGACCGTTTGTGGGTCCATGCAACTGCCAATTGAGTCACTATGTGCAACAGTACTACTTTGGTTGATTGTCTTAACCAGCATGGTGAATGAGGATGACATCATCTGCTTCACATCCTCAGCTAGTTTGGTGAGTTTAATCTGTATGCCTTTCACAGGTATAGCTCATTGTTTCCAAGGTTATCCTTTCGCTATGCATCCTACTTGTGTAAGTTGAAACACGACAGTACAATTATAAGAACTGAAGTAGGGAAAAAGCTGACTGGTGATCTTAGGCTGCGCATATTATAGGGTGGACATTTTACTACTTTTCTTTATTACTATGTATGAGCTATTGGCAGTTTGTTTTGATGTATCATACAGTATGGTATAGGCCTAGGTTTGCTCACAAAAATATATTAACCAGAAACCAGCATCACACAACATTCATGGCACCCTGGCAGTATTGGATAAGGTAGAATAAAGCTCCAAAGTGCCTTTAGAGTGGCCAAAAAATGTTTCCAATAAGTTGATACAGATTATTTTAACAAAATTTTCTACTGACCAATAATTCCCACATTATAAAATTATACTCTTGCCACTAAGCATAACTCAATAACAAATAGCTAAGGCTATGTGCTTGATATTTTCATTGTTAGATGGCACTTCAGGTCCTTTTGCAGTATATACCATGTACTTACCCTTATCTTCCTTTGTGTCCCATTTCTTACTGACAGCTCAAAGTGTTGATTCATAGTAGCTAGTGTGTGATGGTTTTAATGGTAATTGTTTGTATTTTCTGTAGTGGCTGGATTTATTGCACATGCGCTTCTTGTAACGTTCTTTTTCTTGTGTAGCATAGCAGAAAATGAAGCATAATGACTGCTTTACTAATTTAGAGTTGGGGTGTGGGTTCTAACATAAATGTTAAATAAATATGGCACTATTTCTTTCTTTTGATACAGTATGTGCTGGTTCATCAGTCATAATTATAATATTGCAAAAAAGTTAGCAAACAAGTAGAAGGAAATTAGGAATTTTAAATTTGATTAGGGATTATAGCCATAAAGTTGTAAAACAAGGGAGGTCGCCTACACCTGCAGATGTACTAGCGAACATAGACTGAAGTAAGAATAAGTAAGAATTAATGTTTACTAGTATATCTGCAGGGGTAGTTGACCTTCCTTGTTTCACTACTTTTTATTTCCATGATCCCTAATCAAAGTAAAAAATTTTAATTTCTAATTTTCCTTAAGTTAATATGGGAACCAAATTCTTTTACAGGTTTTTGCAATTGAATTCGTCGCCTTTGCAATTGAATTCGTCCCGTTTGCAATTGAATTCGTCGGTATTGCAATTGAATTCGTCGGTATTGCAATTGAATTTTTTTATTTATTTATTGTTACTGGGCAGACGGCAATTGCCGATGCGCCCAGGGGGCGATCAACACCCCAAAGAAATCACACATACACATAAGATATACAGCAAACAATTAGATAGACAATAAGTAATTAGTAAATGTATCTATGTTTTCTGATTCTATGACAGATACTGGCAAGCTGTTCCAATCTTTGATTGTTCTTGGAAAAAAAGCATGTTGATAATAACTGGACCGTGTACTGGGTTGGATAAAGTGGTGAGTGTGGTGGTGTCTGGTGGATCGTTGAGTTGGCAAGAAATATGGTGGAATGGATAATCCTGATAAGTTGTTGATTCCTTTATAAAATGTTTGTAGTCGACCAATTCTTCGTCTAGATTCAAGTGACGGCCAACCCAAAATCTCTAGCATATCAGTTACACTGCTAAGTCTATTATAGTCAGACAGTGCCCACCGAGCAGCTCTACGTTGGACCTTTTCTAGGGACAAGATGTCATTTTGTTGGTATGGGTCCCATACTGATGCTGCATACTCTAAAACAGGACGAACTATAGTAAGGTAGGCAGTGGCTTTAACTGAGGGAGAACAGTTACTCAAGTTTCGTCTTAAATAATTGTGATGCTTTTGCAGCAGTTCTAGTAATATGATTAGACCATATTACTAGAACTGCTGCAAAAGCATCACAATTCGTCGGTATTGCAATTGAATTCGTTCCGTTTGCAATAGAGCAGTTTCAAAACCATGGTAACCAAAAATTACGCAATGGACCACACCCAAATCGCCATGTTTTTGTACCAGATTGCTAGATGTTGCAAGTTGAATTCCTCGCTAACATATCAAGAAGTTTGCGGAGATTTGGTCCAGCTGCACCGATTTGTTCACTATAAGTTGCACAGTTTCTATTGTACTGACACTTTGTACTCACATATCTTTTCACTCAAAAGACGAATTTCAGATTCGCAAGTACCATGAGAAAGAGCAACTCTTGACGAACAGGATGGTACCAAGTGAAGCTCAGTACACGAAAATTTCGCTCGTCATTTTCACAATAAAAGAACGCAATCATCTGCAATACATTTCCAATGGACATTTTGATTATTCTTATAAATTCATTCATATCTCGTGACATGCTTGGATTATCCCGGATTTGCTGCTAGATTCTTTTAGCTTATTCTTGAGCGATTCCAACAAGCCATAGTGAGCACGTATAGCATAAACTATCACTCGTCAAAACAATGGCAAAGTTGGAGGTTAAACATGTGCGTAATTCTGAGCGAGATTATTGCTTCGATTTGGCATGGACTCCATCTGGCTAGGTCTGAGTAGTAACGCACAGCAAGTCTTTAACTATAAATAACTCCTTAGAATTAATACAGAGCTTTAAAACGATTTTATTAAAGAAGTTCTGTATACATACTAAAGTTCTAATGTTCCAGTACACCTGTCATGAATACACTATACGCAACATAGACAGTCTGTGATGACTCCTTTAAGTAGAAATCTCTCAAAACCTACAAAAGTGGAAAAATAGCAACAGTAAAGTCTTTAATCAATGAAATATAACAAGCAAAAATAATTGCAGCTGCTAAATTGCTTTGATTATAATTAGACTTATCACCTGCAGCTGGCCTCAAACTTCCGTTTTTGAGTCAAACTTCCTGATATGATCCATGCCAAGACTTATTAATACGTGAGTAAAATAGATGCCAGTGATAGAATAAAATGTGCAGGTGAGTTATTAGGCATTAAAAGATACGTACTGCCTCCCAACAGGGCAGTTTCGAAGGAAAGAGAAATGCGTAAAAATAAATTTGGCCAAATTACGACCTATTCACCGCCCAAAGGTGGTTAAAACTAGAGAAAACTTACAGTATACGTCTTTACCCAGCACCACAGCAGCGTACAGCCACATCCAGCTATCCCAGGATTAGCCAGAGCTCCAGAAAGGCACGAGACCCGGTAATGGCGTACTACCAAACTGTGATAAAACGCCAGAAAAAGAAGACTCTTAGTGGTGAATTTTGCTAGAGTTAAGTTTTATTGTCGAAATCAACCATCAGTTAAACTTTAGCGGTCTTATTTTGCTGTCTGCTTTTTCACACGAAGTGGGAATCCCAGCACATGAGCGATTCTGGCTAACTCGGGGATAGCTCGATGTGGCTGTACGATGCTGTGGTGCTGGATAAAGACCTATACTGCAGGTTTCCCCTAGTTTTAACCACCTTTGGGCGGTGAATAGGTCGCAATTTGGCCAAATCCATCTTTACGCATTTCTCCTTCCTACGAAACTGCCCTGTTGGGAGGCAGTACGGATCTTTTAATGCGTAATAACTCGCCTACATACTTTATTCTATCACTGGCATCTCTTTTCCTTACGTATTAATAATCTTGGCATGAATTTAGCGAGGAATTCAACTTGCAACATGAAACAGTCTGGTACAAAAACATGGCGATTTGGGTGTGTCCATTGCGTAATTTTTGGTTACCATGGTTTTGAAACTGCTCTATTGAATTCGTCGGTTTTGCAATTGAATTCGTCGCTTTTGCAGTTGAATTAGTCGGTTTTGCAATAGAATTCGTCGCGTTTGCATTACAATTCGTCATAAACAAAACGGCTCCAAGAAACCAACCCGTTCATTAAGAGATGAACTATTTATGCCTTGGAGAGTTACACTTGAGACACTAGAAGGTAATTGAAGCTGGTAGTACGCGAAGTTGATAGCTGTCTGACAAGTTAATTAGCTTGCTCGCGAGTGACTACACCCATCGCGAATGGCGTAGTAGAGTTTGGAATGTTGTTGGAGAGGCTGTAGAGGAAGAATTATTGCCTTATAAAGAGTTGTTTACTACTGTTGTACTTGAACAAGTTCTTGTAGCAGCTGCTACATCATGTTTTCATGTTTGCTCCAGCTGCCATTCTTGTTATGGACGAATTTAACTGCAAAAGCGACGAATTCAATTGCAAAAGCGACGAATTCAATTGCAAACGGGACGAATTCAATTGCAAGCAGGACGAATTCAATTGCAAACGGGACGAATTCAATTGCAAAAGCGACGAACTCAATTACAAACGGGACGAATTCAATTGCAAAAACCTGTAAAAAGTAATATATAGCTACTTGTTAAAGTTTAGGCATTGACAACAAACTGCATTCAGTGCTTCAAAGTCTAATATATATATGGTAACTGCACTATTATTCAGGAAGCAATTTAGAATGTGCATACATACAGCTACTATGCATTAAGGTGGCGCTGAAGTAATCAAATGAAGCCTTACAAGGCCAATGGGACACCACGTTTGTGGTCATGCACGAAAAAACACGGAAAACTAATAGAACAAAGCGAAGCGCTTCGAAATATTGAAAGAACCAGCTTTATCAGACTGTCAGGCTACTATTGCTGATACAAGTAACGATATTCACGTACTGACTTCATCGCCTTGTCAAAACTCTGGTAACTTCACAGCGAACAACACCAGCTGTCATCGCGTGATTACTGCTTTACGGAGCGCGCCCTGGCCAGTTACACTGTCCCACAATTCGTGAAATAACTCCATATTTACTTACCATAGACTCTCAAAATTTGGCAGAGGCACTGGTGAAGCGTTTCTTTACAGGGCTATGGAAAGATTTTTCGCGATTCGCTGTTGACGGGCGTGATATCACTTGTTGAAAAATGCGGGTTTGCATTTTAACCAGTTTCCACGTTGTTATCGTTAAAAAGGATTCCATAGAGTTGTTCTACAAGGTGAGAAACCATAAGAGCCAAGGCGGCTTAGCGCTAGGTTGTTTCTGGGGTGAGTTATTTTTAAAATCGGCTCATAAGTTCAGAGTTTAATAGCCACGAAATTAAAGCGGGTGATTTCACGGAACTTGGCATGCTAAGCTACAACATTAAAGACTATCATAAGAACCCTTTAAATGTAGACTACATGGTTCACAAGCAGAGTTCTCCACCACCCTAAAATAGCTAATTAAGCACGTGGGCTAATTTTAATAGTGACAAATGGGCATTGTACGGCTTCACATAATTACTTCAGCGCCACCTTAAGGTTACGGTATAGTCACGGGCAATCATTCAAAATTTTGAATGTCTATCGATTCTTTTTGAGAAGCCCATAAAACCAGTCTAGCAGCGTGAAAAGTTTCAAATGAAGGTGAAGCCCTTCATATTTAATGTTTTTATGTAGCTACAGTGTAGTTTGAGGCAGGTGGAACACTACAATTGTTGTAGTAACACAAGTAAGCCAGCCCGTACATCGCTCAGTTCCAGCTGTCACTACCATGTTTTTCCGCCGCCAAATGCAGCAAAAGCTGTAGGTTGTATTGGCATTTCTAGGGCATAGTGATACTGTATATTAAATTTGTTAGGTCCTGTGGAAGCGTTTTTGGCGTGTTTCTTCCCAGTGACTCGGATACAAGCCTTCAAAGAGCTTGTTTCACCTTAAAAAACTATTAAAAGTTCAATAAAACGTCTATACTACCAGTAACTTAAAAAATCGCTTCCACAGGACCTAGATATTTTAGTTGTTTAGCCACTTGTGTTGAAATTATAAGGATTCAGTAATCTGTTAGTCTGGTTTTTGGCGGCGCGTTTTTATAAAACATCGCTCTATTGTAGCCTGGACCACACACCCAAGAACAGTCGTTGTTTTGTAGTAACAAGTTGATGTTGTGCTACTTCTAAAAACCAGGCGCCAAGCAGCTAGCTAACTCATCTGGAATAACTATAGACAGTATATACTACTATGAATTAACCAACTATGTATTACTACTTTACAACAGTGTAGTTTGATAATATAATTAGCTATTTCTCGTATTTCGTAATTCATGAAATATTCGTAATTCGTTCAATTACGTTGCTATGCACTGCTAAGGAAGCGTTTGTTAAATAAACCGCTTTAACCAACATATTACGCACAAAACTATCTTCTAAACTGTTTTATAGTGTGACTAACGTGTTTTTAAACCAGGCGCACGCCCGAAGGCCGGCTGTGGGCGTGCGCCTGGTTTATTGAAATTGTTTTCGTAAAAGTGTGTGTGTACCTATCTACCTATGTTTGTCCGTACGCACCCACGTGAGCAAAATCGTTTAATAACGGTAAAAGCAGCTTTTACGTAAGAAGTAAAAGTGAAATGAAGTCTGTATTAAACTTTTGCACAGGTGAACTTTGCTCTGAGGTGGTTTCTTTTCGGCGGACTGAAATACGGGTGTGGTGACTTTCCTCAGACTACCTTACCCTTGAGGTTTTCAGGCATTTAGCAACTGAAAAACAACGGTGCAGGCCTCGCACACTGCCAGGAATAGCCTATCGCTTCGAGTTGAAAGGGGGCGTATCCCTTACGTACGCGAACGAAAATGAACAGTAGCTTTGAGGCTTTGTCGAGAGAATTTGTGGGAAAAAACACGTTGGTCACACTATAAAACAGTTTAGAAGATAGTTTTGTGCGTAATATGTTGGTAAAAGCGGTTTATTTAACAAACGCTTCCTTAGCAGTGCATAGCAACGTAATTGAACGAATTACGAATATTTCATGAATTACGAAATACGAGAAATAGCTAATTATATTATTGCACAACCCAAACTACCCTATTGTAAAGTAGTAATACATAGTTGGTGAATTCATAGTAGTATATACTGTCTATAGTTATTCCAGATGAGTTAGCTAGCTGCATGGTATGGTGTGCCATTTGTTTCAAAATTATGCACTGGCAATGGTGATAATATCGACTCGGTTTGATTGCAACCGAGTCGGTCCTAAAATAAATCGACTCGGTTTTGATTGTAAACCGAGTCGATCCTAAAATAAACCGACTCGGTTCTGAAGAAAACCGAGTCGATTTTAAGTTAGAACCGACTCGATTTCAAGTAAAGAGCCTCGGTTAAAACCGACTCGATTTTAGTCAAAATCGACTGTTTGCAAATATTTAAATCGCGAATTTTGTAACGCTTGTATGCGCCCATTAAAATAATTCACGTAACTGAGACGTGGCTGTACTACGTAGTTGTCAATCGACCCGGTATCAGACCAGTACGATAACGCAGCAGTAACTAAACAGGTATGAGACACACTTTAGGGTTTAGTGTTACAGTTACGCTGGTAGTCAAGTGTAGTAAATTTTGTATCCAAATTTCATAGTTAAAACTGTAAAAAATCATAACTGGCTTGACACTTAAAACATTTAGCTAGTACCTAAATCAACAGTTTTTGAAATTTTATTTGAATAATTTAGATGTAATCCAGTTACTATATACCCTCACCCCTGTAAACATGGTGTTTCATAGTCACCACAGCTAATCATTTTACTGATTACATGCAACTCAGACTTAAAACAAGTATGTCGGTATAAACAATGCTGGTTACGCCTCCCTCTAATTATTCCAGTTTCTACTAACCAATTGTATGCTCATGATAAACAGTTTTGTAAAATGTTGATAGTTAAAAAAGAGACGACAGTTGGCTAAATTTGGCCATCCCAGCATGGCAGACATACACAATGCAACAGGCAGCCCGCTGAATGTTCTTGTCCAATTAAGGGTCCCATATACTGGTTATGAGTGTTCAAACAAGAAGATTGGATGCACCAGGCTTCTGTATGCCATGGATTGACATCTTCAGAGCACTCACAAAGGTTGCATGCACTTATTGAAATTATAGATGCTTGGGTACAGACGTTACTTACGTCACAACCATTGAGTTGGTTGATAAACAGGGATAGTATTGCGTGGTGACCTGCTACCATATAGCCTAAACATTTCAAGGTGGAAAATTTTTGCTGATTTTGTGGTTTTAGGGGTTACCAAAGAATATTTTAGCCTTGAAATATTTAGAACTCCATACAGTCTAATACATTTTGAGAGTCTTTGCAAATCCGCAAAAAAATTATTCTTAGCAACATTGCTCAACCTTGAAAATCTAGGCTATATATGGTATACTTATAGTATGTTCAGGTTGAGCTGAATCCTCAAAAACATTTAATAACTCATGGATGCAATTACACACGATCTTGAAATTTGGCTCATTGTATAGTACTGCTTGACCCGCTAAAAATATTTCAAAATGTTTTTTGTTCAAATGTTTGACATAATATTTACGGCCAATCAAAATTTTCACAATACATTTCCTAAGGAGAAGCCATATAAGTACAGTGTCCATTACAGCCGTTTCCCGAACTTTTAATGGAGCCAAACCATACGTGTCTGTTGTTGACACCTTTGCTGTTACCAATAATCATCTGGTTGGCTGAAATGTTAACTCTGTTGAGAAAAAGTCCACTTTTAATTTTTAGCTGTTTTCAGGATTCAGCTCAACGTGAACATACTATAGTAAGATTACACACTTGGCTATGTTAATCATATTTGCCAGGTTACACCAAGTGTACAAATGTTGTTACTGCATGGTTGAATGCATGCCTAGTACATTTCACCACACTTCCAGTTATACATACATGCGCACAGTGATTTAAATTTTGTAGGGACAAACATTGCCTTATCACACAAAATTACAAACAAAAATTCATGATTTCATGGTAGTAAAATGAAATATTGCACTGTGTAATGTGTTACTGAAATATACATATACATGAGAATCTGTCTACTCTTACGATTCGTTTACACTAGTTACAAAGTAATCTGGTAAGTGTGGTTTGTGTCCTTATACAGTTCTGCAGATTCTTGCGGAGGAGGCTGGAAGCATGTACACGAGTATAATTGTTCTGAACCTCAGGCTACTATAATACCTCCTGCTTGATGGATATGAAGAATCCGTCATGTAAAATTAAAGTGCGGCGTTGAACTCCAATTTCTTCTTGAGCTCAACTATGTCACCATTATTCTGCTGTACTATATTATAAAGTTGAAATTCTATATACCTTCAGGCACTTATATGTAGGAATTTATATTGTTTTAAAAGCCATTCCAAAGCCAAGTATTGACATAAATGCAGCTACATACGGTAATGAATACTCTCAGTTTCAGCTACAGTACAAACTGAATGTTCAGGTTTACATTTACATGCACAAATACAATATTAATTCTTGAGGCATCTTATAGGGATACTCATTCAGAATTTACGGACACATTTTCATTTCCTTATATCTATAGTAATTCTGGGAATTATTTTATTGAACAGTGTATCTTTCCGATATTTACTGCAGCAAATTTAGTACTCCTTACCATCCCACCCCTAAGTAATATTCTAGATCCATTCTCTTGTAGAGGGGAGTCCCAATAGAGAGATAGTGTGAACAGTCTGTCAAGAAATTAGCATACAGTGTACAAGCTAGTACCGTACGCAAGGAAATTTTGATGTCAAAAAAATTTGAAGAATTAGTACGAATCGTCAATATTTAATTCGTCAAACTTTAACTGATTAAGCGCCTCTGTACTTTGTGCTATGCAAAAGCATGTAAAACCAGTCTTAGTAAATACATTTTGAAGGCGCTTAGGCAAGTCCAAGCATTTCGTCAACTTTTAATTCGTCAAATCTGCACAATTGTGAATTCATCAAATTTTTTGACGTCAAAATTTCCTTGCATACGGTAGTCTCTTGTGAAGTGCACAGAACTACAAAAACAGTAAAGTGAATCCTCGGCAGACAAATGATGGTCACCACTCAGTGCTGTTGCTATAATTCAATGCTACCACCTTAGTGAGTTGGAATCTTAATAATTTTCATAGCACTTATGATGCTTCCAACCCCCTCAACTTCTTAGTGGCTCTGTACTCCTCTTGTCCACAATCTTGGATTCCACCATGTAACTTCTGCCCTATGAAAACAAGAATTGGACTGTGACACATGATTCACTATGACACTGTTTAGACCCACACTATGACCATTTACAGATCAAAAGTAAGTAAGAGGCCACTGTGAAACACAAATTCAACTCAGTAATCTACACACTAATTGAGGAGAAGTTATGTAGCTAATACTTATTACTTAATTCAGGCCTTAATTTACTTTTTAAGGTGTTGAGGACAATGTCCTTACATATTCACAAATGTACAGACATAGAGTCAAATTGTATAGACATCAGCTAGAGAAGCACTTTATATACACTGCTGGAAATGGAATAGAGAGTTTCCATTGAAAGTTTTGAGGCACACAACCACATAGCTGCATCATATCACCAGGCTGTGGTCATTACAGCTGCTGGCGATAGCAGTACACAAAGGGGAGGTGGCATTGGTAAATCCTTGGGTTGGGAAAATGTACAGTAGTATCTCCTAGCAACAAAGTGACAGTTATTGTTAGCACTACAAACAAACGTGTACACATCAGCTTTTATGGGGATGGTATATTCAGCGGAAAGGCGGAAACAGCAGAATCATCATTTACAGATTATGAACAGCCTTAGAATACCCATCACCAGTTAGTTACCCACTGTTAAGTATATTAATACAGCTCATAGAACTCACCACGATTAATTGAAGCACACAGCCTTTGTAGTACCAATTTTCTGTCTTCTTGCAGCTTGCCATCATCTGTGGCAGTCAATTCTTAGACTTTAGACTTATCTCAAGCCTCGTCAATTGATTTAATGATTTATTGATCATCACTCTCCAATTAACATACCATGTTGATTGATTGATTGATTGTAACACCATATTTTAAAGCGCATGTTACTATAAGTGCCTTATATTTATGTACCAAACATGTGATAAGAGCATTCTAGAATGTTCTTTAACTTATGTGACTGATTACCACATTTTGAATTGTAGAACAATTGGTATTGAATGGTCAGGCTTAGCCTTGGGTGGTCATACTCTATTTTCTTTGGGTGGCGTTTACAGATTTTCAATTATAATCAAGTGCCCCCCTTGAAGGTGCTTCTAGTAATATGTGCTTCAAACTATGGAGTGTGAGGGGTGAGGTATGACCACACTATAAGAATTGAAGGCCATAGATGATGTTAAGCTATAAGAAGATAGAAAATTGGTGCTACAAAGACCATGAGCTCTTAATCGTGGTGAGTTCTATGAGCTGTATTTATATATTTAACAGTGAGTAGCTAACTTCTCGAGGGGTCCTTCACTTCCAGAAATGTCGTCGATGACCATGAAAATTTGGCAATTTTTATTAGAAATGTAGAAATTTTTGTTGGGAATTCAGAAATATTAACTGAAATTTTAAATACATAAATCCGTACGATTAAAAATTTTATAATGTTTGGCATTGAATTTTGATTATTTCATTAGTGTAAGTTATATTGCATGGATTTATATGTGTATATACACGAGGCCAGATGCAAGGAAGAGGGGTCACTATCAATAGAAGACGTATAGCGTCATCTAGATTATACGTACTAACATTTGTCCGTAATCTGCTTCGTAAATTTGTTGTATACTTTCGAGCTGATTCGATTCCCACAGTGCAAAGGCCACAGAATGTACTACAACTCAAGCTACAACTTCGGAGCACCCGAGAATTTCCAAGACAGAAATTCGGAAATTTGGTAGAAATTTATCCAGAAATTAGAAATTTTGGTTGGCAAATTTCCACATTTCGAAATTTCGTAGATAAATTTTGTATGTGAAGGACCCCCCGTAACTTCTGATGGGTGTTCTAAGACTGTCCATAATATAATCTGTAAATGATGATTCTGGTGTTTCCACCAGTTCCGCCATTCCGCTAAATATACCATCCCACTTTTATGGTACCACTATTGGTTTTGCAAGGACATGTGTGTCCACCCAAAACTAATTATGTGCAGACATTGTGCTATTTTTGCGGATTTTGTCTGTTGACCGCACATTAATTTAAGGCCTGTAATTATCAATTTCTATAGAACCAGACACAATCCTCTATTACCACACTCATGCCATTACATTGAAACTTATGTCATGTAATAGCCGTGATGTTTTGATGTTTTACGGAACCTAGGTCACTATGGACATACAAAACATGGGATGTTCTATTAGCATTTCAAAAACTACCACTGCAAATCTGCTTTTGTTCTTATTCACTATACACCCATATTGCCTGTGGAGTATTGTGGCTAAAGCTGCTTAACTGTGACTGTGGAACGAATTTCACATTTGGTCAAAAACTTCTGATTAAAGCATACTTTACGTAATCACTGACTTTTCTCCAAAATTTAGCATTGGATATTTTCAGGGCCGCCTACGGGGGGGGGGGGGGGGGGGGCAACTAGGGCAATTTGCCCTGGTCCCAAAGCTACATTAACTGTAGTTATAGGGCCCCACACTCTTGATTTGCCCCAGGCCCCCTAAATTTTCTTGGATTCTCTTGGCGGCCCTGGATATTTTGTTACTATATATATACTGACAAATTAAATATCCCTCCTTCACTGTTTCTTTGAACAGTCTCTAATAACCATTGCTGAGTAGAGTTACAAAAAGTAATACGTCCAGAAGAGCATCAATTATTTCACATGATTTCCAATACATGTATTTCTACATGATATAAGATCAGATGTAATGGCATCCCATAAATATTTGTGTTTTCCTCTATACAATAGGCATACTTCAAAAAAATTATTTACTACAGCACTCAGTCCATCTGCTGAACTAACCAGTAATGCAGTTAACATGGCCTTTTAGTGTAGTGCAGGTGCACTTTAATTGAATACATATTTTACTACGCTGGACAACATGACACAAAACCCTAAAGTGTGTTAGTTATTGCCACGTAGTCCTTGTACCACTGGCTCCACAACTAGAGTACAGCCACAACTGTTTGAATGAATTATTTTAATGGGCGCATACAAGTGTTACAAAAATTCGCGATTTA
The DNA here is from genome assembly GCF_963678975.1 of Dysidea avara. Classification (NCBI taxonomy): domain Eukaryota; kingdom Metazoa; phylum Porifera; class Demospongiae; order Dictyoceratida; family Dysideidae; genus Dysidea; species Dysidea avara. The sequence goes on along the minus strand of NC_089282.1, from coordinate 18,690,178 downwards.
AATATTTGTATGAATTTGTAAATCGAGTCAATTTTGACTAAAAATCGAGTTGGTTTTAACCGAAGCTCTTTACTTGAAATCGAGTCGGTTAGTTTCAGAATCGAGTCGGTTCTAATCTGAAATCGAGTCGGTTTATTTTAGGATCGACTTGGTTTACAATCAAACCGAGTCGATATTATCACCATTGCCAGTGCATAATTTTGAAACAAATGGCACACCATAGTCGTCAGCTGGTCATGTAATAATATCATTAAGAGACTCCATATCATGTTCAAAATGGAAGGCAATTTTCCTGTGTGATGCTGGCGGGTAGCCTTGTGGTCATCATCATACACTGTGACGTGATTCAAAACGCCAGTTTGTGAGTCCGATTTATACATCAAGCTTAGCTATCAAGATTTTTCATACACTTGATCCGACCTTTAAAATTGCAAGAACTAATAGATGTCAACACATGTTCACTAATGAAAGTTGATCATGTTGTGACAAGGCCAATGAACAATTCAAGCGGATACTGAGCTACACTCCCTGCAGTCCTAGGCCCGTGTGTTGGCATTTATATACACGCATACCTTCCAGAACGTCAAAATATACCAAGAAATAAGTGATGACTTGACGATCCAATTGTATTCCATGGAATGCCCAGCTTTTGAACAGCAGTGCGCACTATATAGCGTGTACCAGGTGCGAGACCAGGTGCGAGACCAGGTGCACAATATCAGTAATATGGCCACCGAAAGAAGCAGTTGAGACGATAACGTGCGAGCAGCTTTCGATAGTAAAGAAATGTACCCAAATTTAACAGCATCGACGGCGGGAATGTGGAAGACGATTTGTACCCGGCTGCAGCGGCTGTCAGTTCTTGGGCGCCCAGAGTGGGAAAAGGTGAGTAACGGCCTGGCAACTTTGACGTGAATAATACATGATCTATAGCTGTGAAGAAAGAACTGGCGACGATTAGAAGTGTTCACTTCTGAACAGCGTAATGAGACTGGTATCTTCAGTAGAACTTTATACATTCTCGTGACAATATTAGAGGCCATTTCCAATGGTTTGACAACTGGCAGGGCAGACAGGAGATAGCTCAGATGCCAAGAACATGCATCATTGCACATCCAAAGTCAGAGGCTTACAATGTGGTGTGCCAGAAGCTGGTTCAAAAGCGGCACCCAGCTAGATCCTGGATGACAATGGACAGTGGACTTGTGTCAGTATGTTGTTAAGTGTAAAACCTTGATATACTGGTTTATTTTAGAAATTAAGAATTCAGAGGAGGGTGTAGCAAACAAATTGATCAAAGTATCAGTAATGAACCACCTAAAAACTTGAGAATGGAGTCCAACAACAATGGATTGGAAATTTCTGATGGCTGAGTATGATGATGCTATTCAGTCCATGAAGGGTGACTATTAAAAGAGGGTGGCAAAGGAACTGTACAATTCAAAGATAAGTGGATTTAACCCTACTGAACGCCTGGCTTTAATAGTGACTGAATGTCCACTTTTGTCAGAGGTCATTGATCAAAATTCCCCTCTTTGCACTCAAGTACTTGGGTAAGTGTACCATAATAGTTTGTTATAGTTTGAAAATTATGTTTTCTTTTGGTATATAGATACAAAACAAGGTTAAAGCAACTGTTCCAATTGACGACAGTATAAAGGACTTCATTTTTATCAACTGGCCTATGTGGAGAACAAAATTGATGTCAACATTTTAGTGTAAGACCAGGCCATAATTTAAGAAGCTATTGGGACTTCTTGGTGAATGTAGCTAATGATTTTTGTCCACCCAGATGGAAAGTAACAATTAAGAATACTGAATGTATGTAACAAGGTCTTATTTTTCTCAGATGTTACTGATTGTGTACTTGGAAGCTGATTTGTCATCTGCTACATCCAAGATGGTTTGCAAGGATAGTGTTTTACTTAAGAATTTTGAGGTATGTTTACCTGTAGTGTACATTCACAAAGTTATGTTTGATTGACATATAAAACCTCTAATAGTTTCACTGCATGAAGCATTAATTACGTATTAGCATATAAATTCACAACTCTAGATAGGCTGTAGTGCTTCTTGGCATCCAAAATCAATAATAGTCCAGTACTACTTACTGTATGGTGGGAGAAAATTTTGGCTAATTTGGCAAAATGATTTTGATTCGCCAAAAATGCAATATGACACAACTATTCACCAATATATTATCCACCAAATTCCTTCTCGAGTAAAATCACCAAAATTTTGTATTGTGCAGTATACGGCCAAGACTATAGTTCCTTGAAATATGTACCTATTGTCATGCTTGTTATATGTTATATATTTTTATTCTTTTATTTGCAGTGACGTGATGTCGATGTAGACTCTGTGCAGTTTCAAATTGTCAGTCAGGTTATTACTGGACACAATCCTGAAGATGAGGGTAGCTGAGTCTTCCGTCACTAGTTCCATTCCAGTACTATGTGTTTAATCTCAAAGATGAGTAGCTGTTGCAACTGGAGACTGTTATTCCAATCTGGAGAAAATGTGTATAGAACAATAAACTCTTATGAAATTAAGTTTATACATTATGTATAGCAGTTTTCAATGCTTGTACTTTTAATATCACTAATAAAATTGTAAGACTACTGAACACTGCTAAAGACGTTATTGAAACACCTAGGGGTGTTATGTATACCACCTTAAAGTTTATTGGAACACCGTTGGTGAGTGTTACTGAAACTCCTTTAAGGGTGTACTGGGACACCCTAAGGGGGAGCCTGACAACAATTGTAGATAAAATACCCCAAGGGGTGTTTAATAAAGAACCTTTTTTAACTGTGTATTTGAATATCATATACATTAACTGAGTTACTATCAGCATGCATAAATTAGCTATACAGCTGGAAAGCAAAAGATATTGTAGGGATAAACCTATATATAATATACAAATATGCGGTTTCAGAATAATTATTTTGGTAAATAAATAGTAACATGAAACTTAATTTATTCATCAGTGAAGGATCTATATGTATGTAGATATAGGGGCCTTGTTTGAAGACTTTTTGAAAGGTCAAATTTCTCAACAGAGCAGTCCAATATACTCCAATAAAGTTGGTCATAATATTTATTATAATCCATGTATTAACAGATTCATTTAAGCTCTATCTATAGTCTATTGCTATAAAGCTTTTCATTTCCAATATGTTTGATGTGAGCCATGCTAAACTGTGCATGTATAAGCATATACTGGTCTGCAGCCTTTCAGATAGATCTTCTGTATTTACAGTGGAACCTCTCTTATCCGGGCGGTCTGGTACACCCTACTGTCCGTATCTCAGAAATGTCCGTAACTAAGAATAGCATGCTATTATGCTATAGTGACTAATTTAAAAACAAATATTGCTGTTATTGCTATCAGGTAGTGCTATGCAGTTTAGTGGGCATAGGGGAAGATACTACAGAGCATTTATGGCCACTCCCCTGGGCTGTAAAAATGCATTATCACCTAGCAACCAAGAGGTAGTTATTATTAGTAGAATAAACAAGCCACCAAACTGGTAAACAGCAACCTTTAGGCTCCCTCCTTGTGCTTTCATGTAAACCAAACTTCATTATGGTCAATAAACTACAAGCCACATGACCAATTTGGGCTGTCCGGACAATGGAGGTGCCCGGATAATAGAGGTCCGGATAAGGGAGGTCCGGATAAGGGAGGTTCCACTGTACATGTATTTCACTTGAGTGTACAAGATACATCCTCAGTACTCTCAATTGTATATATATATATATTTACACTTAAGACCAACTGAGTCACTCCATTTTGTCAGTGCATATTTGTGTATATAGCCTTGTGTACACAAATAATTATAATACAGTCATTAAGACCATATTCGGTGTCCAATAATAATTATTGTCTTGTTAACTAATGCATCCATCAGTGCAGTTTTTGCACTATAGAAAGACATAGTGTGCTTATAATCTGAGAATAGCTATAGGAACTTATGATATTTATGTAATTTGTCAAAAGTTGGTGGTTAGATATCTTATACTCATGCAATAACACACCTGTGTACAGGTCTCTGACTAGAATAATAATCCTGCATACCTTGCAAATATCAAAGTAGCTATAAAGTATTCTTCAAATGCCAAACACTATATCTACATATCTGGCTTCAAGAACAGACAGACTGTTCTATTAGAGTATAGATCTATCTCTATTTACAAAATTATACAATATCTCATATCTGTAGTAAATGCTTCAGACACCTTATCATAATATAATGAAGCTCACATACTTAGCAAGTGCCTAATTAATTCACAGTTACTACACAGCTAGCTATTGACTGTTCTGTTAGAGTAGATTTATCTTTATTGTAACATTTATAATATCAAGACACATGGTAGTGTGTCGTGCGGCCAAGAAAGCCGGCGACCACACCGTGAGTATATTAACAGGAAGAAAGAAAACAGCTTTTTCATGCGTGTATACAGCTCCATGACCCCTTCTCCAAAGCACACCATTTTTGCATTATAGCTGTCCCCCAGGTAGGGTGCACAACACAACAAATTTGATTAAATTTGCAACAGCCATTTACGAGATATGGGCATTCAAAATTTCGTTTTAATTTCTTCGTTTTTTTCTTCTTATGCCATACAGGGGCTTCGATTTCTTTTCGCACACTTTGCAAAAATTGCTATAAAATGCAAACGTGTAACTCGATTGCCTCGATCTTTGGCACAAATGAAGAGCGTGTAACGGTGGATTCACGTACCAAGTTTGTTGTGAATCTGAGGAATATTCAGGGCATTTATTCACGTAAAAAATGATCAAACTTCTGTCACGGATACAGGGTAAACCGAGTATAGAAATAACTTGACAATTGGTGTGTAGATATAGGTTGATCATCGTAGCAGTGTCTTTTGATAGTTTGAATAGCAATAGAGTTACAGCGACAAAGTTATAAAGCAAAACCCAAGCAAGTATAAAATCGCGAGATCGAGATACTCTAATAGAGCAGTCACCGTGGGGTAAAAAAGGTGTGCAAAAAATGTCAAAAAAATTACCAGAGTTCGAACCAGGGACCTCTATACCTAACACCTGCATCCTTAACCACTGATCATGAACCACTGCTACCTTGGTTGATCACCTCACTTAATTTCTGCTTTATAAATGAAATTCTAGTTGAAATCTGCTTATCAAGGCTGTTGATATTTAGCCGGTCATTGCAATTTAAAAAAAAAACTTAGAAAAAATTGTGACACAAAAAGGTTTAAGAAACGAAGGAAAAAGTGTGACGTGACCTAGACTCGAACCCACACATCCAGGTTTAGAGTACCAACGCTTTACCACTGTACCACCGGTGCTTGCTGGCTTCTCTTCTTGTTTTTGTACTATTTAAGTGTTACAAATATAAAATACTATATAGTCTAACCATATCAGTGAAGAAGAAACCAAAGTTGAACCCGACTCTAACCCTAACCCTAACGCTAACCTGACGTTTGCCTGTTAAACGTAATGATGACTTCCACTGCCTGTATGAAGGTAAGTTTTTGGGTGAGTTCGAGGCGAGCTAGGGTTGGTCCGAGCGAAGCTTCATACAACTAGTGTGTTTGATACTAGAGTTATAGGTGACACTTCCCAACAAACGACCGGCTAAATAAATATTTGCACCGTGACCGGTGACCGGTGACCGGCTAAATATCCACTTCGTATAATCAAACGTTTGTAATTTCGTAAATCTACCAATAGAAGTACTATAGATTGTTCTAGAACATTCTATGTATGTTCTATTAGAAGTCCTCAAAAAAATGTGCACTTTATTAGAGTATTACAATAATATTAGCTATCAAATATCGAATTAAACCATGCAATGAAATACATTTATAAGTCTGTCTTCAATAATCATCATTGTATCTACATAGAAAAGAAGAAATGTGAGTAAAAACAAACCTCAAAGTCAGCCATAGGCTGGTTTTGGGGCCTTATAAAATACAAAAAGAAGTGAAATCCACACAAAAAAGAAAGCCAAGCTGTGAAAAAATGGTGTGGCTTTAAAAAGCTTGGGTGAAAAAGTTGTGAAATCAAAGGTGGCGGCCAAGAAATGGCTGCAATGATGTTAATGCTAAAAAATTAATAATGGTTGTGTGCATTGTTAAAATTTATTAGCATTAACATCATTGCAGCCATTTCTTGGCTGCCACCTTTGATTTCACAACTTTTTTCACCTAAGCTTTTTAAATTCGCACCATTTTTTCACAGCCTGGCTGTTTTTTTGTGGATACTATTTACAAAATATATCTGTGGTAAATACAGGAATCCTATGATCAAACTTAAGATGTAATAATAGATTACTACACAGCTAGCTATGCATATTTTGTTCTAATTTTGATACGTAGCTGAATTCACAATTTATTGCACAAGCACTGATGCATGGTGGTACGACGCCATGCTTACCAGCAGCTACAGTGATCTTACTTAGTTAACTGCAGCTATATACACGTAAGTCTCAGATTATATTATATTATATATTATATTGTGTAATGTACAAGATCTCAATAGCGAGTATAAAGTACACGATTAGCTACCAGCTAAACTTATAGGTAAGATTTAAAAGTGTTACTATTGTCAGCTTCTACAACATGATCAGGAAGAGAATTCTGCAATCTAATAGCTCTGGGAAAAAAGGAGTTCAGATAAGAATCAATTATGGAGGGTAAGTATAAATATTTCTTATTACTACGTGTGGAGCTAGGAGTGATTTGAAGGATATGATCATAAGGGATGTCTACTTGATGATTAATAATTTTGTAAAACATTACTAGAGTTAGTTCATCTCTTCTCTTTCCACATTTCAAGTGTTTGTGTGTTGTGACACTGTAGGGAAACACCATCCTTGTCTCAACAACTGTGTTATCATTTCCCTATGCAAGTGTTCTTATTTGTGTCATATTTAGATCAACTGTTGTAACTGGATTGACAAGGTGTACAGATTTTCTAGGTCACATAGAATCAATAAACAGTGGCGGATCTAAGATTTTTAAAAGGGGGTTTCTGAAAATTGGCATAGCTGAAAAATAAGGCATCTGAGGACATTTCTCCAGAAAGTTTTGAGATTTAGAAGCTCTGAAATTGGATTTTAGGCTACTTTTAGTTAACAGTTACAATTAATCCATTGCTTTAAACTGTATTGTTACAATAGCTATAACTATAGGGCAAAAGTTGTGACTGACCTGTAGCATTGGTTGCTCTATTAGAGTAGTTACTTGACTGTTCTATTAAAGTATCTTGATCGTTTTTAATGTGGTGGGAGGTGAAAAATCAACAGTTCCTGAGGGTTTAATAGCTGGTGTTATTTAAGTGCAATTTGCATGCATGTCACTGAATTACAGTGGTATATAGTTGTTGTCTCGAGTTGTGTGCTATGACAAATTGTCAACACAACAATAAGCTAGTTAGACTGCCACTGAGCTAAATTTAAAAGGGGGTTTCTGTCAAAACCACAGAAACCCATCTGGATCCACCACTGATAAAGAGGGATCATGCAGTAAAGAGAATGGAGGTAAACCAACAAGACGTCAGTTAATTGAACAATAATTATAGGAGGAACAGTCAAATGCACTCAAATAAAACATCTCAATTAATATTCAAAACTACAACAACCCTGAACTCTGCTCTGGCAATTATCTTATTATAGTGCAGAGCATTATATAATTTGATTCTTAGTGTGGAGCTATATAGAGCCTTACATTTCCCAGGCCTCATAGTACAATGGAATAACAATCTATACCAGCATATGAAAGAATATCTTGTATACGCAACCTGATACTATAGCTAAGTACACATAGTCATTATTATCAAGGGTCCAAGCATAATAAAAGTTCATTCTAAGGGTGTTCTGTACAGTTTGTGTAAGGCTTCCCAAGTCACATGGCAAAATGGTTAGGTTGATGGAAATATTATGGTCATTAATTAGTCTGTGGCTTATTATTGAATTTTTAACACCTGTGCATTAGGTAACAGGCACGCCCCTTGCTATTCTACACCCTTATGTTTAAAACAGAACTAGTCTGTCATTTTTCACCCAAAAGGCATGAAAATTTTGGATGAGTTACTGTAGTAATTTTGCTAAAAAAGAGCGCTTGTGGTTTTTTGATAGCATCTTCGGGTGACAAATAGCATAGAAGTGAAAAGAAAGATTGGTGGCAGTGTCAAACCGAAAGTTGAGTATCTGATGATTGAGAAGCTAAAAGACAAAAATAAAAACGCACAATAGTTTGTACTGTTTTGTATAGTATATATATCATGAAAGTATCAAGTAAATTGTAAGACTAGTTCTAGTTTAAAGGTAAAAATTATAACTCGCATTCTACAGCAAATTAGCAGTTGGGTTTGGACTAAAGTGTGCTCTAGTGTTAGCTTATATCCAGTAAGAAAGTACAGCATATTTGCCCAAACCATTTGTGAGTTATGGTAATTTCATGGGAGCCGTATGTGAACTGTACAGGGCACCCTTAATATGGGACTCTAATTGGACAATGTATATATAGGGCGTCAGAGCTGACTGGAATTAAACAAACTTTCAAACTTGATGAAGCAAACTTGATTAGCGAATTAAAAGTTGCAGTACTTAGATAAACTTTCCTGAGGAAGCATGCATGCCCCCAGACTATATAGACCAGTTGCCTTAGCCTTAGCTACCACTTTCACCTTACTCTGGTGCCCCTGATGTATCAGCAACATAATAGAGTAGCTATAGATAAAGCTAATACCATAGGCATAGCTAGGGGCGGGCATTTGCCCTACCATCATGAGTTCTATGCCTGACCACCCGATCATCATTACACAAAAAAATTAGCAGCACACAAACAATTCTTGACACCTATAGGCTATAGTACACTGTACATGTACCGCATTGTTGAGCCATGGCTAAGGACAAGTACAACAAGACTTACAATTATCACGTGATCTATTTAGGGAAAATCCCTTTGAAAGTCCCTGTAACACCTCAAGCGGACACACGTGATATGCAGTTTCAATTAAAATTGAACTATAATGTTGAAATGGCAGTTCAAGTCTTGAGAGAGAAGTAACGAATAATGAACATTAAGTCTTATTGTAACTGGATTTCAGGCATACTGAGGCCGTACACTGTTGCTGAAGCATGAATGAATAAAAGTTTGGAGGTTAACAAAAGTAATTAGATCAACATTGACTCACACTGATTAACCGCGTTTATGCGATAGGTATTTTAGGCGTTCTCGTGTGCAGTGCCAATTCACTGAGACCCGCCTGGTGAAACTTCTAGTAGCAGTATTGTCTCATGGTGGGATTGTTGACAAGGTGTATGGACCAAATACCAAATAATTACCGTGGCTCTCTTATGATTTGCCACTTGCATCATCAGAAGTCCTGGAACTTTGGCTGCAGGTGGAAGAAGTCAGTAAGCAAACCTGTGTCAGATATTAATGTTTGGATAAAAAAAGTACTCATTCACATGTGCTGGTCTGAATTACTGAATTTATGTACAATGAAACCTGTCTATTCAGATCTCTGTGCAACAAGGTCAACTGTTTAAGTAAATAAAATCCCAAATGTGTCATTTGTGTAAAAAGTGACAACTTTTAAGTGTATTGCATTTAATGCCCACCTATTGGTTTTACAGGCAATCTATATAGTCATAGTGATTCACCCACTAACAGTGGATGTGGTTGTGACACTTAACTCAGGACCAGGTAGGACCTTATTAGTATTAATTGTGAATTTCATATCAGTTTACATACAGAGAAATTGTATTGTGCATTCTTTTTCTAGTGCTCAATTGTGACATCAAAGGTGTCATGAATTTCTACATATTTGTACTATCTCATATCTCATATAATGGTAACAAACTAATACCCAGGTCAGTTTGCATGTTATGCTTATAGTATTAATGTTTTCCTAGCTAGCACCTGGATTTTTTGGTGTATTGTATTAATGACCCTGTCGGTTTTGCAGGCCATCTGGTCATAGCAGTTCACCAACTAGCAGTCAGATGTAGTCATGGTAAGTCACTTGAGACCAGGAAAAAATGCCTGCTAGTTGTTTTACAGGACTGGTCTCTGGTACTGGTGTAATATTATGATGGCAGTCAGGTGTGGTAACCGGACTATATATTCGAGATCACGGAACCAGAGAAGTTTGATCAGGCAGTGTACAGAAATGATAGGAAAAGCAATTTTCCAGGTCAGTTTACATGTACTTTTTGTATTGCAGTACTCCCTCCATTATCTGGCCATAGATTATCCAAACTTTCCATTACCCCTACTGGGTAATGACTATTTTATTAGAGTATTTTGTTAAAAGTGTGTATTCTATTAGAGTATTTCAACAGAGCTCTGAATATAAATGTGTGGGTTCTATTAAGATTTTAGGTATATTGTATTTAATGCCCTCGTCAGTTTTGCAGGCCATGTGGTACTGGTGTAATATTATGATGGCAGTCAGGTGTGGTAACCGGACTGTTCGAGACCACAAGCAGCTCTTCCAATAATGATGGGAATGTGGTAGTCAGAGGTACATTATGGAAAAAATGGGAAACACAATTTCCAGGTCAGTTTATTGTAATTTTGTAGTATCCAGATTATTTATTTAATGTCTGCTTATTGGATTTGCAGGCCATCTGGTACCAGTTATGATGGTAAGGATTGGTTCAGCAGCGGTTCGTCGAATAATGATGAGTTCTGGTCATTGCAACAAGAGCTAGGCTTAGTAGGCTACTGATTTGAGAGATATCCAAGAAATCACTATAGCGTTGAATAAAATTTTAATGTTATGTTCATTAAATTTGTGTTACATGTTGTAAGACCATTGTTATATATTTATGTACATGACAAAACCTGCAAAAGAAGCAGCTAGCTAGCTACTGCTCTGGGCTGGTGTCATGTTGTCGGTTACAACTGAGCATGTTGTCATGTTCTCACCCTAGCCCTATAGTGACAGTTAATTTCTATGCCAATTACCATGTGTTTACATACATGTTAAAAGCTACCACACAAGTTCCACCTCCTTAAAGAGTACTTGGGCGATTGTAAGTTGTGTGATGCATGGCACTAAATGGAGTCTTAAAAATCATGCTTAAAACTAATGCATAAACAAATATTTTGAATTCGAATGCTCGTTCATTTGGGAGCATTCAAATACACAAATTCATAACATTCGAATCCCGTGGGAGGGTGCCCAATGTATATAATTAGGTCATGTGCAGTGTGCCAGGTGTCAACTTAACATGTACTCGTTATTGTTACATTTAGATAACAGCCTGTTCTCTACAGTCAGGTGCATGTGAAGCCAAAACACTACACGTGACAGCTAGCGCACTAGGTGAGGCTGATTACAGTGATAAAACTACTACTTTGCTGCTGTTTACACTCACTTTACTGTCTGTATCAAAGAGTATTTCAACAAGTAAGTGCATAGAATCCTCACAACAATAGGTCTTACTCCTTAGATTCAATATATTGATTGTGGGTTTTAAATATTAGAAACATTTGAATAATCCATAGTTTTTCATTCAAACATTCGAATGCTCAATTCTAGCATTCGTTTATGCACTACTTAAAACATGTTTCCTAGGGACTGGATGTTGTTCACACTTTCAAACCTTGTCTACAATGCCTTTAGCAATTGTAAACGTTTGCATGGTGTGTGGCACTAAATGCCTTTACAAGGGAAATTACGTTCTTCACGCTTTCACAACTTGTTTGTTAGACATTAGGGTTTGTGTCTGCATCACGTGTTAGTTATTGTCTGGATTAGAGGTTAGAACTGAGAAACTCTGCATAGAGGCGATCCAGTACTAGATAGTTTTAGTTCCAGATGGACTGTAAAAACACGAGTGTACTGAGTGGTATAACGTGACGATAGCTGAAATACAAGGTGAGAAAGTCAGTGAATTATATCTAAATACGCTTGTTTAAAGGCTGTGACAAGAAAACTACGATACTAAGTTATTTTTTAAATCACAAAACGCAGTACAAACCTATAGAGAGAGAGATTGTATAATTCAGAACTAATATTGTGAAACCGCCCCTACTTGTAAATACCACACAGCAGTGGCCACACGTGTTTTAACTGCGGCATGCGCTTTGTAGTTGTTGGCTGCGCGATTCACTACCGTGAGTCTTGTGATGCTGTGACATCACATGTTGGTAAATTCAAAATGGTGGCGCATGCTGTTGTGGAAAGAACACAATCTGGAAAACAAGCCTACAATTCTGAGACAGTTCATTGTGTGAATAAATCTTACTACATAATTTAAAAGCTTACCTTTGAAATTGTTGGATTTCTAAGGATACTATTTATTATGCTGTTTGCAGGCCCGTACCTAGGAAGGGTTCGGTTGAAACTCCAGCCTATTTTAAACTGGAAATTTTATTTTATTGTAAAACGATTTTTTCAACTGTAATCTGTGTTCTAACATTCATTACACGCCTTCCATGGCTTCTCCCAGCTGAACCTCATGTGGCTTCCAGGTATTAACCATAGCTTCATTAGGTTTCATTGGTTTTTCATTAATTTGCCCAGTTAAAATGCTATGAAAATAAAATTTCATTGGGGCCACCCAATGAAAACTTTATTGGGGCCACCCAATGAAAACTTTATACTTTTCACAGGTTGAATATTTTTTTCATTGGATTTTCATGGGCAATATGTCCAGTATATATTTCAATTAATTCCAATCATAATTTGTTAAATATTTTCTAATAAGAGCCAGGAATGGCAATGATGAACACCAGACTGGATGAACACTGTGGCGACTGATAGACTGTTAACTATAACACAAGTAAGCCTGGCTTGTTGCATTCAATGATATGAATTCTAAAGTGTCAAGTATATGAGTCTGTCAGTTTTTTTCATATTAATCTTATTATGGTTAGCTATCATCCACGTTTAGACAATGGTGAAATGTAAGGTTTAGCTTATACCTCAAATGAATGACCCTGAGCAGTCTTGGAGTGTACATGCACTACAACCATATTTTAATCTCTTGTTTGCATTAGTGTGTGATGGGCCTATGTTGAGAGGAATTTGTGTCAACACAATGATGTGTGAGAAGTTTATTTAATCAGTGCATGCATTTCTGCATTAATTTTAAGCAATTTGAGGCTATTCTCAGGACATTGAATATTAAACCTTTCTCAGCATTGCATGTATCCCTGCTACATACTGGAATTATGTGGATTTTGCACCATATGTGGTACATATTGTACGTGTATGGTACAATTTCTGCTGTATGCACTTACGGTTGTACCATATGAATATGCATATGTGTTTACTAATTGTAATGTGCTCTTTACAAGGGCGTAGCCAGGGGGGTTCAGATGAACCCCCCTTTTAGAGACAAAATTAAAAATCACACTAAGACCTTATAGCCCTGGAGCTCTCTGGTAGTTACTTGTCCCCTAGCACTCCTCTGTACTACTCGTAAGGGTCATATTAGTGCTACAAATCATATATTGCATCACGTGATCAATTGTGCACAGATACACATGTGACGTATGGTGGAAATGGCAAAGGATTGTTGGTTGGTTGAGACAAATTACAAGGAAGCAGCTGCGATAAACTTGAGTGGTTGTGTTATACATATGTCAGGATAGCACTAACTGTGAATAGTCGATGTATATTTACCTGATGAATGGTTTGTTTATTTGTCACATGTTGCTGGCACGTGATGTCTCAAATACATGTATATTGGAGTACAGGTGAAGTCTGAAATTACTGACCATGACCAGACCAGCCGAGACTAATGTACTGTATGCCTGGAAGAAAGTATTGCCAACTAAGGGACTCGAGTGTGGACTCCAGGAGAGCTCCCGTGTGCTAGGAAATTGAAGTCAGTTGTTGCATGGCGTCTGGAAGTGAAGATTAGTTAGTATTACAATAGGTTTATAGTTTCTATAAGCTGCAGCTGCATAAACAGCAGTGCATAGGTTTTAGCTAGTTAGATGCACAAACAGCACCTATTAATGTTACTGCCTGCCTAAGGGCACATTTTGTGCATGCATCATTTTTGTTCAAACATGGTCTGGGGGAAGCACCCAGTCCTTCCCCTAAAGACATTCCACTTCAAATCCAAACCCCTTCAAAAATCCTGGCCATGCCCCTGTACCTGTAGCTATATAGACATAGTTCCCTGTTTTGATCATGATCTTAATGCTTCTACATGCTGAAGCAATTGTGCCACCAATACAAGGCATCAAATGTTGCCTTAGTATTATTAACGCCTCTCAACTCAATCATTAAGTGCAGGCCTGTGTGCTGCAGTTCCCCAGAAGCTGAAGCTACTTCATATGTTTTAGAACTGAAACTTTTATGTGGAGTAAATCATACAACTTTCTAAATGAATTTAAGAGTTGTATACGGATAAGTGACAGCCACAAGTATAGTTCAACTAGCTATTTATGAGCCAAAAGAATGGACCATGGAGGATTTTCAATAGTCAGTGGTGCTGTATGGTGCATGACTGTTCTATTAGACTATTTTGACTGACTGCTCTAATAGAGTATCTCAATCTTGTGTACACACATATATATATTAAGGGGTGGGGGGAGGGTATGTGCCCCCCCCCCCCCCCCCCCCCCTTCCTTGGATCTGCCATGCACTGTAACAGTAGGTATACAATATGCAACCAATTACCTTCTGCCATCTTTTGCAATCCTCGCAACTCCATACTTGAGTTTTGATCTTTTTGACTTAGTTGCTCACGCAGCTGACGTAACAATTCATCCCTTTTAGCAATTTCTTGATCTTTCTGCCTTAACAATTTATCTTTCTGCCTTAACAATTTATCTTTCTGAAGCATGTTTTGGTACTTTTCAGCTAATTGTTGATCCTTCTGCCTTAACTGCTGATCTTTTTGCTGAAGCATTCGATCCTTTCTATGACTTTCTCGTCTTTCCATTGTAATCAACTGATTATTTGTTGCCATTTGCTGGATCGAATGGTCATCTAAAGCAATAACATGCTTAAAAAGCTCAATGACGTCTTCGTATTCATGTGACTTATGATCGTAATAGACACCTTTCAAGCACTTTATCACTTCCCCAATATCTGACCTGTCTTCTGGTTTGTCCTGCAAGCAGTGCTCTGCCAATTGCTTTAGTTTTAGATATCTGGTCATGTCTGCTAAGTAATTCACTCTTCTTTCTATCTCTGACAAGATGGTTCGAGCTGCAGTGACCTGGTTCTTTGGCATAGGCCACTTCATACTCACTACATGTACACAAACACACCCTATCGAGAACACATCAATCGGCAAGCTGTACACTGGCTCATCTATTAAAGCCTCTGGGGGCATAAATGCTGTAGTGCCTGGAACCATTGTATGCCTGTGGAAACCAGGCGGTATTACTTTAGCTACTCCAAGATCTGACACTTTTGCCACCAGATGTTTTGTGAGGAGGATATTATTAGAGGAGAGATCTCGATGGATGATATTTTGACTGTGAAGAAACTGGATACCCTGACATGCATCCATGAGAATGGATAACTTGAAATGAAATGGAAAGTCTTCTTTTTCATATTTCTCAATCAAGCCAGTTAGACTGATATGCATCAACTCCATTACTAACCGTGGTAACTCGGCATCAGGACTAGGGTAGTGTATTCCTAGGAACTGTACCACATTTGGGTGGCGTATTCTGCTACACCGGACACATTCGTCAAGGAAATCACTCTTCCTCATTTCATTCGTCAATATCGGATGCATTTCCTTAGCAGCACAACGTGTTCCGTGTACCATTACTTCATAAACGTTAGCATAAGAGCCAGTTCCTATCGGTTCTATCCTACTTGTCCTTGTCACTGCAGGTAACTTTAAACTGCGAAGTTGCCTCTCCGAAACAGCCATTTTAGTAACAAGCATTACACCACAGATACACTGCGTTCTCGGCTGCGTTAGTTAGCGCTGCCTTGGCAACTAGTTCGGCGTTTTGCGCCTAGCCTCCGTTTCATTGTTGTGCGGGTCATCATTATAAAAGCAACACAGAGGATGTTTATAACTTGGACCCATGGATTCACATGAGTAAGCCTTTATTTATACAGCTAGATACATTGTTTCTATGAACAGCTTCCATCAGCATCATCCACTAAACCCTGAGATGCCAGTTCCTCGGCCTGTTCCCATACTGAGTCTACTTATCAACAACGGCAACCCAGCCCTGAAGAATCATCCAGTATGGTATACAATAAAACGGACATTCAACAACAAAACACACCATGAAAAATAAGTAATTATGCAAGAGTTCAAACACAATCTCGGGGTTTAGACAGCCCCGAAGCGTACTAAGTCGACTGAAGCTGGAACATGATCCTTACAAGGTTGACCGGAGGAATGAGAACCCCTTATGCAAATGATGGCAGAATGTAGTAAGGAGAAACTGAGATGATAGCGTAATCAGCTCATTGCTTGCAATAAGGTTTGCAAGACAAGAGGAATGCCAAGCGTTTATAACTTGAAGTAACAATAGTTGAGGCACCCATACCTCCGGAAGTGGACAAGATGAGTGGCTTGAAGTTTCCATGCTCAATCTCACAAACCCTCTTTTAGGTTTGTGAGATTGCATGAGCATGGAAACTTCAGCTAGGAGACTGCAGGGTTTGTGAGATTGAGCATGGAAACTTCAGCCTGCTCGTCTTCTCCACTTCCGAAGGCATAGGCTTCATCATGACTGACAGTGCTTCCTCGGGCACTTCGCACATTCATGCTGGCATTAGGCATTGGATCTCATGTTGGATCAGTTAGAAGGGGCATAAGAACGCAGTGTGTTGTGCTAGATGGTATTTCATCTCCCAGATGCCCAGTACTGTCTGGTGTCCCTCAAGGCACAGTCCTTGGCCCTACTCTTTTCTCCATCTATACCAATGATCTACCGGAATCCATTTTACATAGTTCTATTAAACTTTTCGCTGATGACTGTATAATATAGGGCTATCTGTACCCCTGAAGATGCTGAGAGGTTACAAGAAGATTTATGTGCATTACAAGAATGGCAGCAGAGATGGCTGATGAGACTAAATGTATCAAAGTGCTTTACCATGACTGTTTTACATCCTAGAAGAAATAAAATCATTACTCCCTACGGACTACACAATCATCTCCTCTCACCTGTTGAACATTACAAATATTTAGGCATCATTATTCAGTATGATTTGAAGTGGCACCTACATATTCAATCTATCACCTCCAAAGCAAATCAGATGGTTGGTCTGCTAAAGCGTAACTTGAGGACATCATCTATTCACCTTAGAGAGAGAGCCTACCTTAGCCTAGTACGCCCTAAACTTGAATATGCAACTACAGTCTGGAACCCTCATTTAACAACTGACAAGATCGCTTTAGAAAAGGTTCAGAGGCGTGCTGCACGATATGTCAAAGGTATATACTCCTATCATGCCAGTGTAACACAGATGGTTAACGAACTTAAGTGGGAATCACTAGAGTCTCGAAGAGAACAGCTCTCCTTAACTATGCTATACAACATTCTTAAACAAAATGTCTATTTACCACCTGAATACATACCTGAGTTTCATCTGCAGACATCACAGTACCAGCTACAGACCAGATCATACCATATTTTCAGACTCATTGAACCATTTTGTAACACTGACACCTACAAGTACTCCTTTATACCATCAACATCAAGGCAATGGAACGTACTACCTCGCTACATCTTTGAAGCGGAAAACACTGACATATTCAAATCTCTGCTATGTAACTATTATTTTGCAATCAATAGCTAACATTATTTATTATATTATATCTGTGTATATTCTTCTGTTTGTGAAGTTTTCACAGCAAAATATATATATATATATAAATTAAAAAGGATGTTATCATGGTGGATAGTAGGGAAAGCTCCATTCAGACAGCTGAGGGCATGCTCAACGCTGTTAGATCTATCACAGGCACAACTTGAAGGAAGATTCTGAGGAGACCAACCATATCAAAGAGTGATAGTATCACAAAAATCACTTTTGTGGAGCTAGAGAAAACCCATGACATTCCGAGGGCAAGGTGGATAACGAGGGGTAGGTAACGACCTGAAATTTCGTAGATCATCTCTGAAATTATTTCTGAAAGATGAAATATTATTTGTGCAGTTTGAAAGATGAAATTTGACACTCGAAAAGATGTAACGAAACTTTATGGAGTTTTATGGAGTTTAAAATTTACGGATTTGCTAATATTACAATTACTGAATTTTACGGAGAAATTGGAACTGAAATTTGCCTTGAAAGATGAAATATGGGCAGTCATATTTCTGAAAGATATGGGCTGTTATCTTTGAAATTTCGTAGACGATTTTGGCTTGTTACCTACCCCTCGGTGGATAACCAAGAGGAAGCCCATTTCTAAGTTTTAGAAGACAAAGTGGAGGAAAGACTGGGGAAACTGTCAGAAATATTCTGGCATTTGATGGATAGAGCCTTTTACTTGAGAGTACTCTGTTGATGAAAAATGGTGGAATCAAAAGAAGAAATCTGGTTTACAATGGTTGAAGCTATAGGGGTGATGTGATAGAGACTGAGAAATGGTAGCTCTCTTCTGAAGATTTACAAGGATAAAATATACCAAGTCCCCCTAGTCAAATGAGCAAGGCTAAAATTGAGTCATTGGGAGGAAGGAGACAAAGTTTGGGCAGCAGATGTAAACGTACAGCCTCTTCAATGGGGAGCTAAAAAAGAGGACAGGTCACTCACAGTCCTACAGTAGATAGAAAAGTCCAGCGGAAAGACAAGCCATAAATCAATGCAGAATATGCAGCCTGTGGCTTGCTTAAGGCAAAGTTAGTAAGCTGGATGATATCATTCTGCTACTGGGAAACTTTCTCTTTAAGAAAAGTAGAACTGAGTCCAGGGAAGCACCCAAGTAAGGGCGACCCTTAGTGGTGATATGGAGGGAAGTGCCCTGAAACAGCACATGTTGTTGTCAGACCTTAAGTGCTGGACACTGTAAAGTACTAATAAGAATAAGAAACAATGTACGAGCAGCTTCATAACAATTCTCCTTAACAACCAATTGCAACCAAGGCTTAGATGTATTCAAATAATATCCATAACCAGGACCAAAGGTAGATAACTGCTTCCACCAAGCCAGCGAATCAGCAAGAGACCCAGCAGCAGCAGCAGCAGCAGCATCATCAGCAAACCATACTTGGGTGGTTATGCCACCCAAGTATGGTTAGGGGAGCAAAAGCTATATGAAGTCACATGAAAACTTATATGGTATCTGCGTAGGGCAAAAAACCTGTTACACGTATTCAGTATTGACAATGCCTTCGAGTTGTGTGACTGATTGTGCCTAATGCTATAATAAGAAAAAAAGGGTGAGGATGTTCCATTTCCTAAAAGATAAAGAATGGAGAAGACTATGGGTTCAGGTGATTAGAAGAAATTGTAGGAGCCAAACAAGTATTCTAGAATCTGTGGTTCCCATTTCATATCAGGTAGCTGCTGTAGTCTAGCTTTTCTACTAGCAACTAAAAGTAGATAGCTGTATCATTTATAAAATTATTCTTGTTGTTTCATTTATAGGAGAGCCATCATTATAGATGAGCAGAACCTTGATTATGTACCTATAGTATATTTACATACTAGTAAATCAATGGGCAAAAACAAAAGTGCTTGGTATAAGAGGTATATGAGCAGGTGTACCTGTGATGTTCAAGAGTCAATGGCACAGAACGTAGTCCTAGCAGATGTGCCAGCTCTTGAGATTCCAATAGTTCCCCTTTCAAAGAATATCAGGGGCGTAGCCAGGGGGGGTTCAAAGGGTTCGGACGAACCCCCTTTTCAGAGTTAAGTTTTTTAAATCGTGATACTGGTTAACTAGAACTGAATTAACTTACACAAATCCACTGAAATGGGTAGCTACAGGTCTTCAGGCAGAGGAATTCAAGTACCTCTACTCGCTATTGCGAATGAATTTATAAGAATACACATGTTTACACGTGTACACGACCCCCGCTGTGGAGATTCTATACTTAGGGCAGAACCCCCCTTTTGGAAATCCTGCCTACGCCCCTGAAGATGCCGATATATCACCCTATTCACATGGTTGATGCAGGTACATCCAGTGATGATCTCATTTCTGTCAAGCATAGGGCTGTCAATACCAAACAATCATGGCTAAAATCCTATGAAATTAAACAATAAAAGAATTGCAAGACACTGTAGCAAGATTAAATACAAAGCTCCAAACAGCTTGCAGTCCTGTTCAATGCAAGCATGGTGATGATGAACAGACCAGGTTTTATACTGGATTACTTTCCTTTGAAAGTTTGCAGGATCTTGTATCACCTGCCACCTGCTAGTTCTATTGGCTCAGATCTCCCTCTGGGTAATCAGCTGGCACTTGTATACTAATTAAATTTAGATTGGCAACTCCCTAATCAAGATATATCAGTTTGGTATTCACGTAACCAAGGTATCAAAAATACTTCATCTATGGATAGATGTTTTGTCACTTTGTCAGTACAGCTGAAAATTTTGATCGACTGGCCAGACCGGGAAGTGCTTAATAGGGAAAACCTACCAAGCTATTTTAAACCTCAATATACATGAGCATGTTGTATTGTTCAGACAGATGCTAGTATATTTATTTCAAAATATTTGGGCGAGTGATCGACAATTATAGTGGATTATTCAAACATGGGGATGTGGTATTGGCTGATAGGGGATTTGATATAAGTGATGACCTTGCAGTACATGGTGCTACTTTGGCAATTGCGCCATTTACTAGAGGTAAAGACCAGCTATCATGGAGGGAAGTATATAGAAACATCCAGAGACCTGTTTAGAGTACGAATCCATGTAGAATGAGCCATTGGTAGAATAAAGAATCACAAAAAATTTGCATTCTGTGCTACCTCTTTCACTTATCAGGAGACCACATGAAACAGAAAACACAACAATTGACAAAATTCTAACAATTTGTGCTGTTCGTTCAAATCTTCATCCCCCATTTATCTGAGAAGACTATGGTATAGTACTTCATGGCAATTATCATTCATTTGTAACGTACATGTAATATGTAACAGCTAGCGTATGTAATAACCGCCTGGCAGACTCCTGTTAGTGTTAATTGGATGGCTGCAGGTTCGAGGCTTCCCAGGTCCAGTCATGCCATGGATTTCTTCTCCTTTCTCCACCTTTTCAGACACACTTTATGTAACAACTTTAAACAGGCTGTAGGACCAGGTGTCCTACAGACCTTCAGCACTTGTGCTGTAAAGCCTTAGTAAATAAACTAATGTCCATATGTACCATATAGCTCTGAACACTATAGGGAGACTAGTGCAAACCAATTAAAATAATAGAATTATCATCTCAAATGGTCAAGGTTGTCTATCTACAGAAATGATCTAGAGGATGATCAGTGAAGCAGAGAAATACAAGAAAGAAGATGACAAAGAGAGGGAACAAAGAATTCTTGTGTGAGATCTCCTTTTAATATGAAGGATTTTCCACAAGATGAAATGAAAGGTAACACTTTTTATGAAGTTAATAACTAGTGTGAGGAAGTCATTGATTGGCTAGACAAAAACCACGCAGCTGCAGAAAAGGATAGGATACATATGCATGAAATTGACAAGGAGAAAACATCCTGTGTAACAGCTATTGCTTTCAAAATTATGCACCCTGATATGTTATACATAAAAACTGTATTATTATAAATATTATAATACCATGCAATCAGTTATTCTGACACTAATTAGAATTATGTATATAAAAAAAGATAGGCATGATGTAATGCAGTAAATTGACACACAGTCAACAATACAGATGATACTAAATATTGGTAAAAGTCTAAAAATGTAGGTTCTATTTCAGTTATAGCTAATACTATAGACACACAGTAACTGTGGCAGTGATTTCATAATGTGTTGTTAAAAATTAACTACACTTTGGTACTAATTTTTAGGTTACAGCTTATTATAATGTTGCTATAAGATGGATGCATTAATTATCTTGAAAATCAGCTTGTTTGCGATCATTACAGTACCAAGAATCTTTGGGAGTCTTCTTCATCCCTATGCATTCAAAGTAAAACCAACCTACTGGC
This sequence comes from Dysidea avara, assembly GCF_963678975.1. Taxonomy (NCBI): domain Eukaryota; kingdom Metazoa; phylum Porifera; class Demospongiae; order Dictyoceratida; family Dysideidae; genus Dysidea; species Dysidea avara. The sequence goes on along the minus strand of NC_089282.1, from coordinate 18,668,099 downwards.
AATTGGGATTTTCACATTCAACCATTTCTCTGTATTTTTCTTCTTGACACCAGCAATATAATTTAACTGGTCATTTTTCAGTGGAGAACTGCACATGCATGGAAATGCTTTGGCAGAAATAGCTCTACATAATGATGTTAATTTTTAACAAGTTCTGCAAAAGGCGCATCTTTACAATTATACTCTCTCCACTATCATACCTTTGGGTGACCATACTACAAAATCACAGAACTCCTTTTCACAAACTAGCAGTTGACCTTGCACTTGTGTATAGTATCGGTGTGTCTGGCTTAGTCCATAAGTTTTTTTAGAAATGATGTTTTACCCTTTTAAAGCTTATTTGGATGGCAATTCCATGTATTGTATGGACATTTGATCTCCAGTAATCCTACACCATGACACTTGCACTCAATAGTTACCATGCATGGACTTGCTCCTAGATGTGGATATATAGGATTCATTACCAGACCAGACAAAATTTCATTTTCTCAATGTACTCATGCTGAGCAGTATCCTCATGTGCAATTCCCCACATGAACAGCAGGAACAGAAGTCAATTCTTTGGGTTCTATAAGTCTAGAAAGTTGACCTTGGGGGTTTGCCTTCAGAACGTAAACATCATGAAAAATTGATGCCTTTAATCATCCTTCACTTTGCCTGTGCCAATCTTCACAATCTTGTTGCAGCATTTCAATTAGTCTGCTCTCATCTGCTGATATAGTGATTGACTGAAAAGGTGACTGCAATCATCTGATAATGTAATGGAATCATGACTTTTCAGCTGCAGCAAAAACAAATCTTTTAGTGGTAAAGGGATGTGGCACCTTGGAGAAATTATATGTTTTCAGAAGTACATGCAGCCTTCTGAGCTATTTAAAGTTTCACTTGCTAGTTGGGGCTGCATAGCATTCAAAACTACACAAGTATCACTTGATTGAGTGTAATTTACTGACTCAACCATCTCAACATCATTGTCAAAAATGGTTCAATTGCCTCATTTTTAGCTATTGTAGAATCTAAGGTAGGAGGATGATGCACATACTGTAGGATGATGCACATAGGAGGAATGACAGGTGCAGGGTGGAAAACCCTGCAGCCAATAGGCTTCTAAATCCTCAAATGGTCACTGTCTGCAAGTACAACAGTCAAGCTAATATTAATATTATTCTGATAAGTACTCTCAGATTCAATCTCATAGGGTCAGATTTTCACAATTTTCTGGTGGCCATCAGACTGACATTCCATGTTATCCCTTGGCTATACACCCATACCTTGATTCAGACCTTATTTCAGTATTAAAATAATTTTTATACTGTGCAACTGTTTGACAGCTTTAGCATGATGATGACCAGATGCTTATTCAATTAAAGCTAAGTCATAGTTGTAACCAAAATCAATCTCAGAAAGCTAAATTTTTTTTGTTGGGATGGGGGCATGCCCCAGACCCTTCTAGACAGATCGTGGTTTGTATGTCGAGTGTGCTTTGCTCACGTGCATACTGGTATTATTTGTATCAGTTATTTATATTCCATGGACTTTTCTTAGTCTCCTATAATTAATTTTGCCCTGTTAGCACCCCCTTGTGAAATCCTAGAACTGTGTCCCTTACAGTGGTCAACATTACCATGGCCACATTATAGCATTATGTATCTGAGTCTGCATGCATGATATTGGTACCTGGGTGTTTATTATAAAGGTTTGTTTAGTTAAACAAATAAGGAGTTACAGAAAAATGGTTGCTGAAAGAAAATAGTTCCCTCATTGTATTGCAGCCACTAATAGATTGAAGGACACATCACCATTATAATTTTGTGCACAGGAACATAACTGCTGCAGTATGCAGATGTATAGTTATATACTTAATTGATTTGATGACCTGATGTTTACAATTTCTTTATTTCTGCATGAACTAGCAAAATTGGTCCACATAAAAGTATACATGGATGTTCGAGGTTATAATTTGATCAACCATATACCACTTTCACACCTCACTTCAAAGGGAAGGGAAGGTGTATAAGTGTGCCTGAAATATATGCCATTGCTCTCGGGCCCTCATGCTTGTGCATATATTTCAGGCAAATCACTCATGCCCATGTTATACACCACAACACTTAGCTGCACTGTTACACATGCATATAATGCATATAGTATACCATATTTCACACACCACATCATATAATGTCTATAAAGTCCTATTTTATTTATTTTATTTATTAAGGGTTTACAGCACAAGTGCTGAAGGTCTGTAGAACACCTGGTCCTACAGCCTGCACTGTTTAAAGTTGTTACATAAAGTCTGTTTGAAAAGGTGCGGAAAACTCCATTACTGGACCTGAGCAGCCTAGCCATCCGATTAATGCTTGAATGCTTACAGGAGTCTGCCAGGTGGTCAGGATGTTTTCTCCTTGCCAATTTCATGCTTATATATCCATAGGAACTCTAGTGAGTGACTTGTTATCTCAAAGTACCCCATGTGATACCATATGGACATTAGTTTATATATTAAGGCTTTACAGCACAAGTGCTGAAGGCCTACAGCCTGTTTAAAGTTGTCATATAAAGTCTGTTTGAAAAGGCGGAGAAAGGAGAAGAAATCCACGACTGGACCTGGGCAGCCTTGAACCTGCAGCCATCCAATTAACACTTACAGGAGTTTGCCAGGCAGTCAGGATGTTTTATACTTGTCAATTTCATACATATGTATCCTATCCGTTTCTGCCAGCTGCGTGGTTTTTATCTAGCCAGTCAATGACTTCTTCACACTAATAGCTATTTACTTCATTAAATGTGTTATACCCTTGATTTCATCTTGCAGGAAATCCTTCATGTTGAAAGCAGATCTCACACAAGAATTCTTTGTTCCCTCTCTTTGTCATCTTCTTTCTTGTATTTCTCTGCCTCAATGATCATCCTCCAGATCATTTCTGTAGATAGACAACCTTGACCATTTGAGATGGTAATTCTATTAGCCTTTGTATTATATAGAGTTGGATGCATAAAGTTATTTAATTTGTTTGCACTAGTCTCCCTATAGTGTTCAGAGATATATGGTACATATACCTATAGCACTAGTAACCCTATACTCATCATCATAATCACTCTCTCCACTGTATGTAGGGTACATATATGCATGTTGTGCATCTTGTAAACAGCAGGGCTTTGTAGACAATGTGAAAAGTAATCTCAATCTGGGGGACCTCTAGATGCTGGAGAAACTCCACAACATTCAATATTTCCAAGAAGGTTGTTATTTTTGGCAATTGCATGCTTCCCTTCATAACCATGTTAGTTTGATAGTCTATGGAAGTGGTGAAGACCTTGGAATTCATTGTGGGTATGGTCGTGTTGTGTTGCATAAGTAAAGTCATGACACCTCCAGCAATGTTTATACCCAGGGAAAGTGGGGCAACATCAAGCAACAGCAGATCTTGCTTCTATCTCCATTGAGGATAGCTGCATGCATGGCAGTTTCATATAAGTAATAGCGCGCCTCATCTGGGTTGATGGATTTATTGAGCTCTTTGCCATTGAAAAAATCTTGAGAAGCAGCTCATGGATCTTGGGGATACATGTTGAGCTACCTACTAGGAAAATTTCATGAATTTGTTGCTTGCCAAGTTTGGCATCACTTAATTAGACACTGTTCTACTTGCCTAATTTTGGAATTGATGTGACCCCCAGGACCCCTGTAATAATCCCTAAAAACTCATTGCTGGATAACAGTAGTCTTGTACATGTGCCCAATCCCTATTTCCTCAGAATGGATTATAAACACCCACATCCACACACAGACAAAAGACGGTGTTAGAATGTAGTTCTTGAAACAAAATTAATAATAGATAACTCACAGAGTGAATCTACTATTTCTTTCCAAGAAATTTTAAACCACAGATTTCGTAGCCACCACTTAGATGTGGTAAAAGTGGTTAAAATACATGCACGCACGCACACACACACTACAGACACAAAATATATATAATTTAACAACTGTTGTGGTTAACACTCCATGGCTAGTTATTTGGTATAAACATAATAAACAAAAAAATTTCAAGTTTGCAACTTCAAGTAATGCACTTATGGACTGTTGTGCATGGTGAATATTGTATTGGGTTAGTTTGGAAACACTTTACTAGATGTTTATAATGACTGTTTAAAGTACTAGTTTCTGGCTATGAGGAAGCCAATCTAGTTATAGAAGCTAGTCATGCAAATTATTCAAAGCTTTTATTCAGAACACTTCAAGAAAGGACCAAGATAAGTCAATTACTCAAAGCCAAATCAGCTTGAGAAATGTCATTGTAATTGTGCTGACAGAATTCTTATTTATTTCTTCTCTATAATAGTCTGGTAGAATAAGTGGCTTTTTTGGCTGAACCTTGCAATATGGTCTATAGTTTATTTTATGCCACAAAATATTCCTCCATACTATGGACTACTCAAAACCACCTGCTGGCATTGGGCAAATTGGGATATTAACTCAGGAAATTCTAGTATTTTGGTCATTCCATGTTAAATTATCAAAGAAATTAAAATGTTAACCCACTCTTTTCAAATTTCTTCAAAATAGGCACAAAGACAGTGCATTATGAGTCAAAGTCATACATCAAGTTTCATTTGATTCCTTTGACCACATTCTGTGTTATGCCTGTTTGCTTTACTGGTATTTTACTGCATTTAAGGCGATTGCACAATACTTATAATATTCAACCGTACAATGAAACCTGTGCAACTGGACCACTGTATAATAAGATCACCTGATTTAAACTGACCATTGTAACAGTCTCCTAATTATGTCATTTGTGTACAAAGTGACTTCAACATGTTTAATGCAACCACCTCCTTAATAAGGCAGGCCTACCATGGCAGAGGTGACCAGAATGAACAAGTTCACTATTACTTTTATGCTGAGCGATTAAGTAAAGTTAAATTAATGTAACCTCATTAACTAAATGGTTTTGGATATAAGTAAATTGTCTAAGTTCTGTTTTCAACATCAGCTTGACTTTTGCCTTGAATAGAACACATGTAAAGTAGTAAATGATGGGATCCATGCCAAAATAGCCAAGCTGCAGACAAACTGTGAAGTAAATCACCAAGAAATTGCTCCAATAATTAAAATTTCAGCTAGACCAATACTTTTTACTTTTAGTTTATAGCTAACTCTGAATGATACAGTTGTAGTACCACTACACCCTTTGCACAGCTTCAATGTTGTGGATTTGTTGTAACCGAGCACTGTCTCTGTCTACCACTGCATTTCATAGAACACTGGCTGTATATGTATGTACATGTGCACATTCAGCATGCACTATTATGAATTATTTGTAAAACCAAATTTGTACCGTATATATGTGAGCCACACACATACATATGGCAGGCTATTGCTGACCCCAATATATGCTGTTGATAAATGCCAATAGAGGAAATCATTAGTGGAGCAAATAGGTGGTAGCAGGAAAGACTTTTAAGCCTAATTTTATTTATGCAATATAATGCGATGGATGCTCTTAAAGGCTGGATTTGTGTCTTCCTCACGCAATTGCCAATTGTATGAATAACTTCAATTGTTTCTGAACTTTTTCTTCCTCCAATGCTCTATGTTATGGCTCACAACTGACAAAATTTCAATCAATAACTTATTTCAAATCTAAATTAAGTTATGAATCATTAAAGTGGTAAAATTTGGTGTATAGAAGACCTTTCTTGAAAATTTGGTCACAAAATGGCTGGTACATTGAGCACTTTTATATCATTAAAAGTTCTCTCTTGCATGCCAAATTGTAAGGTTACCAAAATTCTCATGCAAGTGGAGAAGCGTGCAAGTGTAGGAGAATAGCACACCTTAAAGAATTTGATTTGATGGCCATTTCAGTGAAAATAACAAAAGGTACAGACAGAAGTGATTGAGCAACTTCAGTACAAAGGGCATGTCACGATCTATTTACTGTACATAAAAATATTGATTAAGAGGTAAATATAGCACACAATCATACATACATGTGTGCATATCCTATATAAAATATAGCTAGAGGCTCTCACAACACTATTCTGGACACCTTAAGACTCCACTATACTGTTCTTATTGGAAAGTTGTCCTGATCTCAGAGGCTTCAGAATAGTATTGTGAGAGCCTCTACTATATACAAATATAGCTAGAGGCTCTCACAATACTATTCTGAGACCCCACTATACTGTTTTTATTGGAAAGTTGTCCTGATCTCAGAGGCTTAATAATATGTGTGTTTTATACAAATGGGACCTTAGACAAAATAATATTCTGGTTATCACAATGTCCACATTTCAGGGTATATAGGGGGTACAAGAGGCAGCTACTATACTGCATGGATACCACATATGATGCCCCAAATAAGGCATAACTTCCATTATTTCTTCAAAATAAGCTAAGTGAGCTAGATGATAGTGGAACAGATGTGAAGAATCTAAACACAAGGCAGTTAATAAGCATAGATGAAGAACACACATATACTATTCACTGTATAGTGAGTGCTTTATGACATACTCTGCAAGTATATAGCAAGTAATAGTTATTGAGCTTACTGTATAAAACTCAAATTCTATCTTTAGCACCAATGTTATAAAACATTTTATACACCTGATAAATTGTTTGCACTTCATGGACTTTAGCTGTAGAAAGGGTGCATTAACTGAGCTTTTCTACACCAGCAAAACCAAAAAGAGGCAAATCATTATCACCAAGACACTTGATTCTATCATAATGATTTAGAAGTATTCAACAGGAAAAGGCCAGAATTAAATTTCCTACCAGTTTGTTCTCTCAAGTCTAAAAGTAATGGTAACCATTATAGTATAGCTTAAGCTGAAACAAACATTTTTTAAAATAAGCAAACAAAAGAACAAATGTGACTGGGCCTGTGAATGCATGTCAGCACATAAAATTTGCCTACTTTTCAAACTTTAATCGCTCATAACTTTATGTACCAATGTGCTATAGCTTTGACAACTTAAGCAGGTATTAAGCAATTGATTGGCTTATAATACAAGTAGCAGAATGCAAATATTTTACTCCAATACTGAGATACGTCCTGTTGTGTGACAGGGTGTAGTTTGTGCCTGCAGGGCCTATGACAGTTATTGAGACATACGTAACTATGGTATGCATAATGATGCCTTCAGGGGTTTATGGAACTATTTAATTATTCAGTTTTTTCTGACATTAATTGTAATACCTCAGATTTGTTAAATGGCCAGGTTATCAAACAATTTTGGGTAAAACTGAAACCCACAGAAGCTATTGAAATTTGTATGGTTACTATGTAGCTAATTAAACTTTGGTTGCTATGGCGAAATGCCCAAGACTGACACCTGTCCAGCAGGTGGAATATTGTTTGAAGCATACAGGACAATCCAAAAGTGCATTAAAATAAACTACAGACCATTTGCAAACTTCACCCTGCTGTCTGCCAGACTATAATATATATATATATATATATATATAGCTAAATTATCAATCATTTTATGTGGGTTCCATCATTTCACAATTTTTTTTTAAGCTTGTATGAAATGTACATTGCAGTGCTGAACTATATTTTATTGGTTATATTGTTATAAAAAACTGAATTCAGGTAACCTTAAACTACCAGTGCAAGTTATTTCTATGTACATTGATTTAGAATTGTTTTGAGAGGCAAATTGTCTGTTTTGGCATTTTGAAAATTTTATATCCTGTTTATTATTTGCTAGTATGTACATTAGGACAGTTATTAATATGTTATTTTCTTCCAAAAAGCAATGCTGTTCTGTCAGAAAGTTCATTGATCTCAGTGTTAGACTGTATATGTAACAGGCTGGCTATTCTTTTTGAGGATAGCAATATTTGACAGAGTACAGTGAATATGTCTGAATTTTGATCAGCAAATGTTAAATTATATATTCTGTTATTTTGCAATGCACTGGTACCACATAGTGCATGTGTATCTGTCATAATGGATGAATTGCATGTTTTTATTAGGACTTCAGTGGCTTACAGCTGCAAAATAAGAATGCTCATCATGAAGCACTAGCCTTAATTAGTAAGTGGGCACAGCACAAGCTTATAGTTTCTTGTAGATTTAACAACCTAATAATTTCTTGTGAATGGCCAACTTTACCCCTTTGAGAAGCGAGATGTGATGTCATCAGATGTAGCTATGGTTGATCAGAGGATTGCCGGTGAAGGGTAATGTATTGTACATATCATTGACTGCTTTGTACTTTATGCAAAGCGTCACTGTATTGTTTTATTTTTACATATACCCACTTATAGCTATCATTAAACTGAAGGAAAGTGGCCAATTGTAATGGGGGGGGGAGGGAACTAGGAGGCAGGCATGGGTTTGAGAGAAATGTATATAGCTCATAGAATTGCAGTTTTATGAAGGATGTCAAATGCTGTATTGAGATACATATACAGGGGCATACCCAGGATTTTTCTAAGGTGGTTTCCAGATTTGGTAGTGAGTTATAGGTGCAGGAGTCTGGGGATGCAGCCCCCAGCCACTGGCGCAACTTGAATCTTCAAACATTGCTAGATTTATGACTTCACAGATGGTAAATACTATTTTCAATAAAATTATGTACTTGGTTCCATTCAAGTCCTAAAGTTAATGTCAATTATGGTTTATGGCTGGTGAGCTATATATGGTAGGGATCCAAATTTTCTCCAATTGAAGTTAAAGACTCAAGATTTAGCTTGGAGTAGTTCTGACTGTTCTATTAGAGTACATCTGACTGCTCTATTAGAGTATCTCAATCTTTATAACAATTTTTTTCAATACATACCCTAGCTCTCCAATCCACTTTTGAGGCATAAATGAAAGTTTCCTGTTACACAGTAGCTATACTGTCTTGCCCTGCTCCCACTTGTTCTGTATATATAGTCCAGTGTTACTGCTGCAAGTATACAAATTAAAACTCAGTAGGGGGTTTCTGTAACCTCAGGAAACCCCCCTTAATACGTCCTGGAATAAATAATGCTCCATTATACTTTTAATACAAGTCTATATGGGTCTCAATATGATTATATACATCACTTATACATACAGATGTCCTGTTTTCATTAAGAGTCCATAGAGAGACCAAATACCTTGTGGTCAATGCCTCCTTACTGTAGTTACAAGTCTTCATTTGGTATAAATGTGAATATGCTATATTCAGTATGCATGATCGTTTTCAAGGATGGCTTGGACCAAGGAAGAAAGTGAACACATATTTCTCACTGTTTATCAGTAATTTCAACTTTCCATATGACCCAAGAGAACACCCTGCTATCGAACACTGACATACCAACTCTATACAGTTAGCTGTATGCTGAAGCCTGTTGTATTGCAGATCATGTGTTCTACTATGACAGCTTATTATAAGGAAACTTACCAGCATGCAAAATTATATCCTAAGAATATCATGGCAATCGGTATTGGATCATGTTCATTCATAGTAATTATTATCACTACCTGGGTATACCCTAACAATTAATAGAAGTCATAATTTCATCAATTCCATGCATGCAAAGGATTTTGGTGATAAAGATGTGGTGATATATATTATCTGATCCAAAACAGCCAAGCTGTAAAAAAAGTGTGCGGCCCTCAGAAAGGCTATGGTGAAAAAAGATGTGAAATCCAAGGTGGCGGCCAAGAAATGGCTGTGATGGTAGGTTAATGGTAAAAATTTTAATAACGACAATTCAGGTGAATTTTTGTGCCGCTTCACAAAATTTACCTAAATTGTCATTATTAAAATTTTTACCATTAACCTACCATCACAGCCATTTCTTGGCCGCCACCTTGGATTTCACATCTTTTTTCACCATAGCCTTTCTGAGGGCCGCACACTTTTTTTACAGCTTGGCTGTTTTGGATCAGATTTCATTTCTTTTTGTATTTGTATACCCCAAAGCCGGCCTATGGCCAGCTTTGGGACTTTTTTAACCTATGTTTTTATCTTTACTACAGGAAGAAGAAAAGATGAAGTAGATGTACTTTAAATATTTTATCAGTAAAATTAATGTACAAATTATATATACTGTATAATACATAATATTATGTGACTGGATTTGCGAAAAGGGGTCTTCCACACACATCCAATTTGCCAACTTTGACAATTGATAACTTCAGATTGGAAAGAGCTATTGCCTTGAATTTTGGAGAGTGGTGAGCACCACTATAGCTGAATACGTGGTGAAATTTTCAGATTAATATGTTACTTGAACACTGAGTTATGGTCTCCAACGGTTACGGAATTGGATGTGTGTGGAAGACCCCTTTTCGCAAATCCGGTCACATAATATTATATTGATTACAGAAATCTCCATGGTGGTTTCTTTGTAACTGAACACTCTACAAGGTGACTTCTTCTAATTGCTCTCTCTACAGGGTGAATTGTTTGTAGCTGAACGATCTACAAGGTAACTTCTTCTAGCTGATCTCTCTACAGGGTGATGTGTTTGTAGCTGAATTCTGTATAGGTGATTTGTTTGCAGCTGAGTTCTTTACAGAATGGTTTCTTTGTAGCTGAACTCTCTAAAAGGTAACTTCTTCTAACTTATCTTTCTACAGGGCAATTTGTTTCTGGCAGAATTTTCTACAGGGTGATTTCTTTGCAGCTGAACTCTCTACATGGTGGTTTCTTTGTAGCTGAACTCTCTACAAGGTAATTTCTTCTAGCTGATCTCTCTACAGGGAGGTTTGTTTGTAGCTGAACTATCTACAAGGTAACTTCTTATAGCTGATCTCTCTACAGGGTGATTTGTTCGTAGTTGAATTCTGTACAGGTGATTTGTTTGCAGCTGAGCTCTTTACAAAATGGTTTCTTTGTAGCTGAACTTTCTCCAAGGTAACTTCTTCTAACTGATCTTTCTACAGGGTGATTTGTTTGTAGCTGAACTATCTACAAGGTAATTTCTTCTAGCTGATCTCTCTACAGGGTGATTTGTTTGTAGCTGAATTCTGTACAAGTGATTTGTTTGCAGCTGAGCTCTTTACAGAATGGTTTCTTTGTAGCTGAACTCTCTACAGGGTGATTTGTTTGTAGCTGAAATCCCTTCAAGGTAACTTCTTCTAGCTGATCTTTCTACAGGGCGATTTGTTTGTAGCTGAGTTCTCTACAGGGTGTTTGTTTGCAGCTGAATTCTCTACATGGTGGTTTCTTTATAGCTGAACTCTCTACAAGGTGACTTCTTCTAGCTGATCTCTCTACAGGGTGATTTGTTTGTAGCTGAACTCTCTACAGGTGATTTGTTTGTAGCTGAACTCTCTACAAGGCGATACTTCTAGGTGATCTCTCTACAGGATTCCTTGTTTCTAACTGAACTCTCAACAGGGTGATCTGTTCATAGCTGAACTTTCTACTGGGTGATTTGTTTGCAGCTGAACTCTCTAAATGGTGGTTTCTTTGTAGCTGAACTCTCTACAACGTGACTTCTTCTAGCTGAACTCTCTACAACGTGACTTGTTTCTAGCTGATCTCTCTACAGGGTGACTTGTTTCTAGCTGAACTCTCTACAGGTGATTTGTTTGTAGCTGAACTCTCTACATGGTGGTTTCGTTGTAGCTGAACTCTCTACAAGGTAACTTCTTCTAGCTGATCTTTTTACACTGCATATATGTTTGTAGCTGAGTTCTCTACAGGGTGATTTGTTTGCAGCTGAACTCTCTACATGGGAGTTTCATTGTAGCTGAACTCTCTACAATGTGACTTCTTCTAGCTGAACTCTCTACAGGGTGACTTGTTTCTAGCTGAACTCTCTATAGGTGATTTGTTTGCAGCTGAACTCTCTACATGGTGGTTTCTTTGTAGCTGAACTCTCTACAAGGTAACTTCTTCTAGCCAATCTTTCTACAAGGTGATTGAGTTTTTTGCAGCTGAACTCTTTACATGGTGGTTGCTTTGTAGCTGAACTCTCTAAAAGGTGACTTCTTCTAGCTGAACTCTCTACAGGGTGACTTGTTTTTAGCTGATCTCTCTACAGGGTGACTTGTTTCTAGCTGAACTCTCTACAGGTGATTTGTTTGCAGCTGAACTCTCTACGTGGTAGTTTCTTTGTAGCTGAACTCTCTACAATGTGACTTCTTCTAGCTGAACTCTCTACAGGGTGACTTGTTTTTAGCTGATCTCTCTACAGGGTGACTTGTTTCTAGCTGAACTCTCTACAGGTGATTTGTTTGCAGCTGAACTCTCTACATGGTGGTTTCTTTGTAGCTGAACTCTCTACAAGGTAACTTCTTCTAGCTGATCTTTCTACAGGGTGATTTGTTTGTAGCTGAATTCTCTACAGGGTGATTTATTTGCAGCTTAACTCTCTACAAGGTGACTTCTTCTAGCTGAACTCTCAATAGAGTGATTGATTTTTTTTGCAGCTGAACTCTCTACATGGTGGTTTCTTTGTAACTGAACTCTCTACAGGGTGATTTGTTTGTAGCTGAACTCTCTACAGGGTGGTTTGTTTGTAGCTGAACTCTCTACAGGGTGATCTGTTCATAGCTGAACTCCCTATAAGGTAACTTCTTCTAGCTAATCTTTCTACACGGCGATTTGTTTGTAGCTGAGTTCTCTACAGGGTGATTTGTTTGTAGCTGAGTTCTCTACAGGGTGATTTGTTTGCAGCTGAACTCTACATGGTACTTTCTTTGTAGCTCTACAATGTGACTTCTTCTAGCTGAACTCTCTACAAGGTGACTTGTTTCTAGCTGATCTCTCTACAGGGTGACTTGTTTCTAGCTGAACTCTCTACAGGTGATTTGTTTGCAGCTGAACTCTCTACATGGTTTATTTCTTTGTAACTGAACTCCCTGCAAGGTGACTTCTTCTAGCTGATCTCTCTACAGGGAGATTTGTTTGTAGCTTAACTCTCTACAGGTGATTTGTTTGCAGCTGAACTCTCTACATGATGGTTTCTTTGTAGCTGAACTCTCTACAAGGTAATTTCTTCTAGCTGATCTCTCTACAGGCCGATTTGTTTGTAGCTGAACTCTCTACATGATGGTTTCTTTGTAGCTGAACTCTCTACAAGGTGATTTCTTCTATAGCTGATCTTTCTACAGGGTGATTTGTTTGTACCTGAACTATCTACATGATGGTTTCTTTGTAGCTGAACTCTCTACAAGGTAACTTCTTCTAGCTGATCTCTCTACAGGACAATTTGTTTGTACCTGAACTCTCACATGATTGCTTCTTTGAAGCTGAACTCTCTACAAGGTGATTTCTTCTAGCTGATCTTTCTACAGGGTGATTTGTTTGTAGCAGAACTCTCTACAAGGAAACTTCTTCTAGCTGATCTCTCTACAGGGAGATTTGTTTGTAGCTGAACTCTCTATACATGATTTGTTTGCGGCTGAATTCTCTACATGATGGTTTCTTTGTAGCTGAACTCTCTACAAGGTAACTTCTTCTAGCTGATCTCTTTACAGGGTGAATTGTTTGTAGCTGAACGATCTACAAGGTAACTTATTCTAACTGATCTCTCTACAGGGTGATTTGTCTGTAGCTGAACTCTCTACAAGGAAACCTCTTTTAACTGAGCTCTGTACAGGGTGAATTGTTTGTAGTTGAACTATCTACAAGGTAACTTCTTCTAGCTGATCTCTCTACAGAATGATTTGTTTGTAGCTGAACTATCTACAAGGTAACTTCTTCTAGCTGATCTCTCTACAGGGTGATTTGTTTGTAGCTGAATTCTGTATAGGTGATTTGTTTGCAGCTGAGCTCTTTACAGAATGGTTTCTTTGTAGCTGAACTCTCTACAAGGTAACTTCTTCTAGCTGATGTATCTACAGGGTCACTAGTTTGTAGCTGAATTCTCTACATGGTGGTTTCTTTGTAACTGAACTATCTATAAGGTGACATCTTCTAGCTGATCTTTCAACAGGGTGATTTGTTTGTAACTGAACTCTCTACAAGAAAACTTCTTCTAACTGATGTCTGAACAGGGTGAATTGTTTGTAGCTGAACTCTCTACAGGGTGATTTGTTTGTAGCTGATCTCTATACAGGTTACTTATTTCTAACTGATCTCTTGAATTCTGTTCAGGGTGACTGCTCTATTAGGATGACTGCTCTATTAGAGTATCTCGATCTCGCACTTGCTACACCAAGTTGGATTTCGTGTTATAACTCCGTGGCTTTAAGTCTGATTTTTCTACACCATTGAAGAGCCTTTCTAAGATAATAACTCCATCTGTACAGCGATTTTCAAAGCATTACCCCAAGTGGTTTATCTGGTAGGCGTGGCAAGCATAATAATAATAATAATAATAATAATAATAATAATAATAAAATTAACTAATCTCGATTGCGTAATTGTTACACACTGTTGATTTTTTCGCTGTATCTTCCTGGTTTTTAGCTCGATTTCTTTCAAACCACAAAAGGTTTGAGGTTCAATAGTTAACCTATTCACCCACCGATTCTCAGCTTCTTCCCATACGCGGTTTACCCTGTAGGCGTGACAACATATTGGTATTATTTTTCGTGCATAATCGCTCATAACTCTTTGCCTGTTTATGGTATTCCAGCCAAAGTTGGTACAGAGATGCGCCTTTATACCCCCCTTCTGTGTGCCAAATTTCAAGGCAATCGGATAACGCGTTCGCGTGTTATAGCAGTTTTTGTAAGTGTGCGAAAAGAGGAAGAAAAAAAAACCGAAGAAACTAAGCCAATTTTTGAAGTCGCATATCTCAGGAATGCCTGAAGCGATTTCGCTCAAATTTGGAATGTGGAGTACTGAAGTTGGAGGGAATGTACACAGCAAAATTTGTCTTGTTTTATCAAGGCAGCACAGAGCTACGGAGGTGCGAAAATTGCGTTTTCTTTCTTCCTGTCAATATACTCACGGGGTTGCGCGCCGGCTTCTTGGGCCGCACGACACACTACCGTGTGTCTTGATTTATTATTCTATGTATAAGTCTTTTGCATAATAATGATAATGGCTAAGCTTATGCAGCTGTGACAGCTATTCGTGAAGAATGAGGTGAACCATATCAATTTTGCATTGCTTCATTTCACACCATACATCACAAGAAAACGTCGACATCCCATACACAGTAATAAAGAAATGTGTTAAATGTCCACCCTATGTAAATAAATTTTCACCACTGGGTTTATCAAAAGCAAACTTCCTCTGACTTCAGAATTGTATATAAGTGCAATACACCTCGTAGCCATGGTTTATATATCACATATATTCCCTCCTTAAGGTCACCAGTTGGCCTTTTCCATTAGTCTTCTTGGGAGTCTAAAAGGAGGAAAGAAAATATGTAAATTTTATACAGTACACTTGGGGGGTGGGAAGGTTGATATGGCTCACCTCATTCTTCTCATGTAATTACAAATAACTGGAGCAACTGCGCGCCATGCGTAGGCTTAGTCATTCATCAATAATATATTTCGAAGAGCTTGGTTCCCATATCAACTTTGCAGGTTTGAAGCCAAATTGATTACCATGAGACCAAAAGTTGAGGACCGTGTATAATAGCACTTATAAAACAGTCCAGCCAGCTTCCATTATTTCTGCTACACAGATTCTTGCATCTGCTTCAGCTGATGTAAAAACACTTTGGATGGGGTGTGCTTTAAAAACAGATCTATCAATTCCAGTTTTACTGAGTCCTATTTTGATCCACCTGGCAGTTGTACACTGTAACTGTGATTGCAGGATGATGTTTTCCCACTGCAGTGCGCATACTACTTTCGGATCCTTGACTAGTGTTAGTCATCTTATTAACAGGACACAGGTTAGGATCATAAGGAAACATTGGGAAGAAATATTCTTTTATTGGTCTTCCAGCTAAAGTTTGTTTGGCTAGTTCAGTTGGTGAAAATATTGTGCCTTCTGTATGTATATCAAATTAGTCAAGGACAGGCCAGCTAGATATGAAGATCGTAAAAGTATCAAGAACAGTGCAGAAAGATCTACCATAGGAAGTTTTTATGATTACTGCATGTATCTTCCAAGTGCCTTAGTATTGAGGCTTGCATTGGGGGGAGGGGGGGGGGGGGGGGGTGGGAGGTTGTAAGCATCCTTAAGGACACAAGAGATTATAGGGTGGGATATCCATCTCCACATGTTCATGCACTGAGGAGATGGAAGATCTATATAGAGATTCAGTGAGCTGTAGGCCTGAATAATTGTGCAAGAAAATTACAGACATCTACTACAGGAGGGATTGCTGTCCTATGTAGTACACAAGCGCTCCCACTTGTGAGGAATTAGGTATGGGTAATTGAACAACAGAGACAGCAGCACTGGCCATGGATACCATGCAGTAACACACTTGAGCATGAGGCCTCATGGAGTATTGGCATATGCATAGCACATCATTCCTGGACCACGTTTGAAGGAAGGCATGCTTGCTGTTGCATAAGTATCTAGTCTCCAGCTGAAATACTCTGGTAGCCTGGATGTAAACAGATCCAAACAGTGGTCCCATTTTTGATTGATCTCCTGGAAGATATTGGGGTGTATCTGCCAATCCCATTGTCCTGTAGAGTTCTCTGCCTATACCGTTGTGTTCAGGTGACCTGGTAATTGATTCGCAATTGGTGTGGTGTTTTGAGACCTATGCCTGTTTGTAAAGGTTGCACAGTGGAGATGATGTTCCTCCCTTGTGATAAGATAAATTATAGCTATTGTAGTGTCCATGAGTAATTAGATGGCCAATGGGTGAGGATGACTTTTGAAAAGCACTAAACTACCAGAAAAGCAGATATAGTATTTCTAGGTAGTTGATGTGATAAGTGGTTTCCGTCAGACACCAGGGCCACCAGCTATATATTACTTCCCCCAAAAAGGCATCTGTTGCAATCTTGAGAGTGTAGAATGGAGTAAGTAGACTTCGATGATTCCAAAGGGGTTTGCTTGATACATCCATCAGTTCAATTCCTCTCTGTCACTCCCTGAAAGTTTTACTGAAGTGATAATTTTTTTTGAAAATAGTGTTTGGTTCTCTGGAGGAATCTGTAGAGTAGAGGGGCCAGTGGAACTTGAGAAGATGGCTTCTTCAGCAACTAATCTCACGTTGCTTTGGCTTCCAATTCCAAGCCTCTTAGCTGGTGAGGTGACAAGTTGAAAGCTGGAGGACATGAGCATACTAGAACTCACAGAAACTTAAAATTTCTCCTGAGTAGTTGTTATTAGGAGAAAGTCATCTATGTAGGACACTATCTTCATTCCCAAT
>NC_089282.1:18584711-18650711 GCF_963678975.1 Dysidea avara | reverse complement strand
ACTATTGGAGTAATTAATGGTGTATTTTACTAAGCCACAAACAAAATTTTCAATGTCAATACAATAATATTAATGTTGATACAAGTAACTATAGCAAAGTATTCTGTTTTCTGTGTGATGATAATCCAGTCTATAGTATGATACACTCACAGTTGCACGTAATTTAGTGACAAAATGTACCTACTCATATGTAGCAAGAATTCAAAGTTATTACAAACAACTGACAATTATTTATTTTTATCTTAAAAAGTACGGTTGTGCTACCTTATACATACAACTATGATACAATAATTCTACTTCGAAATGATTATACTGTCTATTGCATGATCCAGGAATCATAGTTAAAAGTATATGTTCTACTACTTATTAAACTAAATGCATACCATTCTTCTAACAATTATAAAAGTTCGTTAAACGTAGATCCTTCAAGGATTACCAGATTCAAGGATTACCAGACTGAGTATATGATTGCCCCTCTTGCATCCTGCTAACTTGCAACAGCTTCTGAATGGTGGGCTTGTAGATCTTCTCAATTTCCTCTTGCTGTGCTTCATACTCCTCTTTTTGTGCTAATGGATTATTTTCAAGCCAGTCAATAACTTTGTAGCACTTACTAACAGCCTGTTCAAATATTTCAAATTTGAAATCATATTCCAGAATACCCTTCAAATTAAAAACGTAACCCTCGCAAGCGTTCTTGGCTGCAATTCGCTCCCTCTGTTTGTCATCATCGTCTTTGTATTTCTCTTCCTCAATAATCATTCTCTGAATGTCTTCTGCTGACAAATTATTTTCAGTATTAGTGATTGTTAATACATGTTTAGATTCCCCATTTACAGATGATACATTTACAATTTGATCAGCACTAATATTCCTACCACAACTTGCAAAATTGGTTGAGTATTCAGTAATTGGTTGAATTTGGTGGCTTTCACTAGATCTATTTTCCATTATGCCTTTATGTGAAATATACACACGTATAACTCCATTGCGGTCAACATCCAGTGTAACCTCAATCTGCGGGGAGCCTCTAGGAGCCACAGGAATCCCAGTCAGTTTAACCATCCCAAGAAAGTTATTGTCTTTGGTCATTGCACGCTCTCCTTCATAAACCTGAATCAGCATATCCGTCTGATTGTCGGTATATGTACTGAAGACTTCTGGATTCTTGAAGGGAATAGTGGAGTTACGTTTGATAAGTGATGCCATAACACCTCCAGCAGTCTCTATACCCAGGGACAGTGGAGCAACATCAAGGAATAGTAGATCTTGTAGTTCTTCACTCTTGTCTCCATTGAGAATAGCTGCATGTACAGCTGCTCCATAGGCCACAGCTTCATCAGGGTTGATGGATTTATTGAGGTCTTTGCCATTAAAACAATCTTGAAGGAGTTTCTGAATCTTGGGGATACGAGTGGAGCCACCAATAATAACAATTTCACAAATCTGACTTTTGTCAAACTTTGCATCATGCAAGCACTTCTCTACAGGCTTGATTATGGCTTGAAAGAGGTCCATGTTGATTTCCTCAAATTGAGCTCTGGTGATTGTAGTATAGAGGTCAATACCCTCAAACAAAGAATCAATCTCAAGGTTAGCTTGTGCTTGAGAAGAAAGTGTGCACTTGGCTCTCTCACAAGCTGTTCTCAACCGATAAATTGATCGCTTATTCTGGGAAATATCTTTCTTGTGTTTTTGTTTAAACTCCTTCACAAAGTAATCGACCATTCGGTTGTCAAAGTCCTCACCACCAAGGTGAGTATTACTACTAGTTGCTACTACCTCAAATATACTATCTTCAATAGTTACAATGGACACATTGAGAGTACCACCACCCAGATCAAAGATCAATATATTTCTTTCTTCTCTTTTGATAGACAAAGGGCCATAAGCAATGGCAGCAGCAGATGGTGCAGTAATTATACGGAGAACATTGAGACCTGCAATAGTGCCAACATCTTTGATACACTGACATTGAGTATGATTGAAACAAGCAGGAACAGTGATCACAGCATTGGCAATGGTTCGTTTCAAATAAGCCTCGGCTGTTTGCTTTATTTTAGTGAGTACCATAGACAAAATCTCTTCAGCACAGAGCAATTTTGTAGTGCCTTTGTACTCCACGTTTATTCTTGGCTTTCCTTTGTCATTTACCACATCAAAAGGCCAATGATCTCTGCCTAGATTTAAATCATCATCCCATTTTCTACCAATCAATCTTAGAGCACTAAAGATTGTACCGTATGGATTCAAGGAAGCCTGGTTTTTGGCAGAATTTCCAATAAGCCTCTCTATGTCATTAAAAGCAACATAACTTGGAGTAGTCCTATTTCCTTGGTCGTTGGGAATAATCTCCACTTTTCCATGTTGAAAAACACCAACACAAGAGTAACATGTTCCAAGGTCAATCCCAATTGCAGGAAGATTCATCTCTACAATGCAAACAAAAAGATAAACACATCCTTACACTTCCTAATCTCACTTATATATATAATTAATTACAAAAGTTATGGATGTTAAAAATAATGATTAAAGAGAAAGATTTGCAGCTTTGCATGTCTGTAAAGATTTAGCTACTTGTAATCTAAGCAAGAAATTACATTGGTATTTCATTAAAATACATATGTACAGAGGCATGTATATATCAAGACACTCGGTACTATGCAATGTGGCAAAGGAAGTCAGTCACCCCCTGTGGGTATATATTGACAGGAATAAAGAAAATGGCATTTTCACACATGCATAGCTCCATGATTCCTTCTCCAAAGCACACAATTTTTTGCATTATAGCTATCTCCAGGTATGTAAGTAGGCCATGCAGAAAATTTGATTAAGTTTGCACCAGCTACTTGTGAGATATGGACATTCAAATTATTGATTTTCTTCATATTTCCTTCTATGGGGGCTTCAAATCTTTTTGATGGCACAAACATGCAACTTGATTGCCACAAACTTCGGCACAAATGAAGAGTGCATAAAGGTACATTAATGTACTAAGCTTCCTATAAATCTTAAAGAGTTATGAATACTTATTTGCAAAAAAGATCAAACTTTAGTCATGGATACAGAGAATGGAAATACATTGAGAATCGGTGTGTACATATGCTAATCATCATAGCAGTGCCTTCTGATGACTTGAGAAACAATGGAGTTACAGCTACAGAGGTATAAAGCAAATATTAAGCGTTAGTGTTGTGAACCTGCTGAGTTTGCTAAAACTGGTTATTGAATGGTGAATATTGGCCAGTTATTGAAGTTGGCAGACATACTGGTACTCAACAAGCCTGTTGGAAGCCTTAGGGTGGTACCAAGGTGACCATCAACATCCTGCCTTACAATAACAATCACACATTTACAAAAGTTTTGAGGTTATGTTGTGATGTTAACACTTGTCAGCAGGTGTAGCAGTACTTTGTAATAGCCACTGATCTAACGATGTGCTAGCAAAGACATGCTTCACTGTCTCCTGCGATGCCCATGAGTGACTGCACGTATTTACTTTTTCAGTGAACTCCAGTAGCAGAGGTTATCACGTATGTCAAAGTATTTGGCCAAATCCATCGCGAGACGATGAACTGACGTGCAAATGGGAAGCTGGAAATGCTATGTTGGACACATTCCTAGGAAGATCTCCAAAGTCAGCTTGATCTTTATTGCATGGTGGTACAAGCTGACCTTCATCTCAAGTTCAATCTCAGCTTAGTTTACAAAAAAAACAACCAATAAAGTGGTTCAACTCAACAACCTCAACCTAGTCACTCTTGTGTGATCATCTCAAATAATTGGCAAAAAACTTTGGCGAATTGAACGCTATTCGCCAAAGTTTTTTACTATACAGTACCAGTTTACAACACTACTAAACAAGCGTAAAGTCACGGGATTAAGATACTCTAATAGAGCAATCACCAAAGTTGCACAAAAACTGTCGAAACAAACTAACCAGCATTCAAACCAGGGACTTCCAGACCTAACATCTTCATCCTTAACCACTGAACCACTGCTAACTTGGCTGTTTACCACACTTAATTTCACACTAAATTGAGTAAAAACAAATTTCCAATAAATACAAAAAGAAGTGAAATACACACAAAACAGCCAAGCTGTGAAAAAATGGTGTTGTTTTTAAAAGCTTGGGTGAAAAAGGTTGTGAAATCAAAGGAGGTGGTCAAGAAATGGCTGCAGTGATATTAATGCTAATAAATTTCAAAGTGCATTTATTAACAATACCACTGCAGCTACGTATTTCTTGGCCGCACTAATACTAAAATTTACAAGTTAAAGGAAAAATTAGAAATTTTAAGTTCAATTATGGATCATAGAAAAAAAAGTAGGGAAACAAGGGAGGTTGCCTACACCTCCAGATATACTAGCGAACATTTAATCCCTAATCCAGTCTATACCCAAGACCCTTAGGGATTAAATGTTCATTAGTATATCTGGAGGTGTAGGCAACCTCCCAAGCTTGTTTCCCTACTTTTTTTTTCTATGATCTCTAATTGAACTTAAAATTTCTAATTTTTTCCTTTAACTTGTTTGTTTACTTTTTTTTGTAACATTATTATGACTGGTGAACCCACGCATACCACATCAAAAGAAGGATGGTGCCAGAATTAATGTTTTCATCTGAACGCGTGCCCCAGCTATCACAAACTGCTTCAAAAGTACGGTGGCCATTACGCTTCGATTTCAGCTATGATCAGCCTGTTACACAGTGCTACAGATGAAAAACAGTAAAAGAAGTCCCTCTGCAACAATCCAGTCACCACAAAAATATGATGATTCGCATGCCCCCAACTATCAATCACTGCCTCATAAGTGCAGTGGCTATATTACGCTTTGCTATTCAGCTATGTTCAACCTGTTACACAGTGTTACAAACGAAGAACAGTGTTAGAAACATCTCTGCAATCACCATGGAAAATACGGACGATTTATACAAACGTACTGTAGGGAAGCCATGCATCACACTACCGTGAATCGACACTTTTGGCTATAAGCAAAAAGGAATGGGACACAAAGGAGGACAAAGGTAAGTCCATAATGCGTGCATTGTACGTACTGCAGTATGCAAAAGGCACGTCTCAGGACGAAGCGACGTTGAACAGTGAAAAGATCAAGCCCGTAGCATTATCCGTTATCGAGTTACACTTGCCTGAAGGCATCAGGCAGGCAGGCAGTTAGTCAGAAGAAAATTCCATTGTATGAATTAAAAAAAAAAATTGTAACAATTTATTGGAATCCTTTAGGATCGTACTGAAGGAACTTTTGGGCTTGGTTATACGTAACCAATACTGCCAAGGTGCCAGGATGGAGTTGTGAAGCTGGTTTTTGAGGGAATTTTTTTGGCTAAGAAAACCCAAATCTCCATGATTCCTAATATACAGTACCACCATACTGTATGATTAGCATTATCAGCACTGCAGCCTTTCTTAGCCACCACCTTTGATTTCACAACTTTTTGCACCAAGATTTTTAAGGCCACAATTATGCATGAGAATAGAGATCCCTCTCAAAATATAACCAAAAATTCAACATTAAAAACTGTAATAGTAATTATATGTACGATAAAACAGTCTTTGTCTAACTAACATGAAATACAGCATTAAAACAAGAAAGTCATTATAGAAGTACAAATGTGACGAGAATCCCACATGTTGCTGGTGTAAGCTTAATTTTACAGCAGAATGCATCATTCAGTACGATATTACTGTATAGTAGGGACCACAAAGGAGTAGGCGTGGCCCATGAAATAACATCACCAAAAAACCAGCCTTAATTTTCCCTGACAACTATTGGTTAGGTAAAACTAAGCCCAAATAAGCTTTCAGATTGATCTGAAACATTTTCAAGAAGTTGTTATGGATTTTAAAAAAGTTATTCAACGAATTTTCTACTGACTGAGTAACTGACTGATGCCTTCAGACAAGAGTAACTCGATAACGGATAAGGCTACGGGCTTGATTTTTTCACTGTTCAACGTTGCTTCGGCCCGAGAGGTACCTTTTGGCATACTGCAGTACGTACAATGCATTCTTCATGGACTTACCAGTGTCCTCCTTTGTGTCCCATTCATCTTCGCTGACAGCAAAAGGTGTCGATTTGGCGGTAGCACATGGTGGCTTCCCTTTGTAATGTAAATCATCCGTATTTTTCATAATGGCTATTTTGCAGAGGTGATTTGTACTGCTGTGTAACGGGTTAAACATAGCTGACAACAAAGTGTAATGAATACTTCACTTTTCAGATGATAATTGATATAGGTGGAGTGCACGGTGCCATTTCAGATGCGGTAGTAATTATTTACAAAAAAAGTTAACAAGCAAGTACACAGAAAAATTTGGAACTTTCAACTAGAGTAGGGACCATAGCATATCGATAAAAAGTACTGAAACAAGCTGGAGTAGTGCATGATATTTAATGACAGTAAAACAATAAGAAGTGTTATATCCCTACTGTGCATTTCCATTATGGTATCTAGGGATATAACACTTCTTATTGTTTTACTGTGATTTAATATTGTGCACTACTCCAGCTTGTTTCAGTACTTTTTATCGATGTGCTATGTCCCTACTCTAGTTGAAAATTCCAAATTTTTCTGTGTACTTGTTAAATATTAAATGAAATGGATAAAATATTAAGAATTCTGTAATATTTTTAGCACTTGTTTTGCAATGAAAGAAGGTATTAACAGCAAAAACTTTGGTTGCATTGTGTTACCCAAAGGCAAAGAAAGTGAAGTTCAAAAATCATGCATTGTTTCATGTCACTGACAAGAGATACAGTGTATAAGTGTTATTCCACCTTGCACTAAATAAGCCGTTTGCTCTCATTTTTTTCCTTTGCCCTGGTCATTAGAAGAACATAACTTACCCAGCTGTTCATGGATACTGTGATGTAGAAAAGTTGGATCTCCCTACAGGACTGCATTCATAAGTTAAAGTAAGCACCTGTAGTTTATTTTCTGTATTGTCACTGTACAAATTGATCTTTCTGTTGATACCGCTTTGCAATACTGTAGTGTTGAAAGTTCTCAGCTTCTATGGCTGAAACGTATAACTGTGGTTGACCATTTCTTTGGCTATCTCTAGATACATAAAGGAAATGAAATGGATTTTGAAAATGCTTTAAAATTTGAGGTTCTCCAGATCTGGTCACAAAAATTGAATCTTAAAAAAATGTCAAAGCCTGATTTTTGGTCCAGCATCACCTATTATTGTAATACCATCATTTATTGTTTCACTACATTTTATTGCTTAGATCCCTACTTCATTTTAAAACAATAATTTCTTGTAGAAAGTATAGACATATTATAACATTTAGTCATAAAATGATACCTTCAGTTTGCTTCTGAACTGGTTCCTGACACTTCCCATCAAGTTTCTGAGACAGTTCATGTATCAGTTGATCCTTTTCTGCAATTTCTTGGTCTTTTTGTTGTAGCTGTTTGCAAAATTCTTCATCCTTCCTCTTTAACAGCTGATCTTTCTCAATTTCTTTCTGCTGTAATAAGATATGCCTTTCCCGGAGCATTTCATCTTTCTGGTCTAAAGACTTAAACAGCTCAATGATGTCATCCCCTCTATTAGGCCTGTATGTATAGCTGATATTCTTCAAACTCTCTATCACTTCTGCAATAACAGGTCTGTCTCCTGATCTGTCCTGTAAGCAACACTTTGTAAGCAGGTTTAGTGCTGGGTAATTGGTCATTACTGCAAGGTAATGCTCCCTTCTTTCAATCTCTGACAAGACAATTCTAGCTGCAGTTACTTGGTTCTTTGGCATAGGCCATTTCATGCTCACTAGATGTATGCACACGCATCCGATTGAGAACACATCCATTGGTAAGCCATACACTGGCTCATCTATCAAAGCTTCCGGGGGCATAAATGCTGTAGTGCCAGGAACCATTGTATGTCTGTGGAGACCAGGTGGTATTACTTTAGACACTCCAAGATCTGATACTTTCGCTACAAGATGTTTTGTAAGGAGAATGTTATTGGAAGAGAGATCTCGATGAACAATGTTTTGACTGTGAAGGAACTGGATACCCTGACAGGTGTCCATGAGAATGGACAACTTAAAATGAAGAGGAAAATTTTCTCTTACACATTTCTCAATCAAGCCAGTTAGACTGATATACATCAACTCCATCACTAACCATGGTAACTGGGCATCAGGACTAGGGTAGTGTATTCCTAGGAACTGTACCACATTGGGGTGCAGTATTCTGCTACACTGAACACATTCAGTGAGGAAATCTCTTTTCTTCATTTCACTCATCAGTATTGGATGCATCTCCTTAGCAGCACAATGTGTCCCGTGCACCATCACCTCATAAACATTAGCATATGAACCAGTTCCTATTGGATCCTTTCTCCTTGTCTTTGTAACCACTGATAACTCCAAGCTGCGAAGGTGTTCCATGGTAGCAAATTCCTATCCTAATATTTACAATTGCAAATGCATAGCAACACTACTTAATACACTTTGCGCTACAACTGTCCACTACTTCTGTATACATTTATACACTGATACTGCACAAGTATATGGAACAGGAAGTTGAAATACAGTTGGGATCTCTAAACAAGAGGTATTGAAAACATATACTTAGCCACCCTTACCCATTTGTTGCGCACCCTTACCCATTTGTTGTGCCTGTTACAAAGCGTTATACACACGAAGAGCAGCACTAGAAACGTCTTTGTAAATCAACCCAAGCACTATACAAAATACGGGCAATAAGCATGATAGCCAGCCACTCAGAAGTCATATCATGCTACTGTATATTGGCACCTTTGTATTCTCTGTGAAAAGAACTAGGACACAAAAGAAGCTTAGCTACAAATACAAGTCCATGATATGTGGATCGTACATACTGCAGTATATCAAAAGGCACATATTGGGCTGAAGCAATGTCTATCAATGAAAACATCAAGTCCATAGCCTTTACAAAAAGTATTGACTAGAAATTTTCCTTCACAGTGCCTTGGCAGTATTGGTAAGGTATAACCAAGCCCAAAAGTGCCTTGAGATTGACCATGGCCAATATGCTTCCGATGAGTTGCTACAAATTTTAAAAGTTTTCTAATTTTCTGCCCGGCCGACCAACTGAATGACCGACTAGTAAGAATGTACAAACCTCCATGATCCCTAATATAGTGCATGCATGGTTACTTCTATTACAGTGGAAACTGTGCATAATAGTCACCTCATGGCTAGACATTTCTGGCCTGTATTTTATATACAAGTGGTTGTTATAGGGAAAAAACCTGCATAGGGTAGTCAGCAGTATTTTAGTAGTTATGACAATTATAACAGGGTAGAGGCTCTCGTCAACTGCAATATGCTGGTATTGTTAACAATTATCTACCACTTGTATCCACACCATGTGCACAACACACTATCGTGTGTCTTGGTTCGGGTACAATAACAATGTTACGCTATTACATTTAATAGTGCTACACCCTGAACAGAAGGTTGGCATTATCGGTAAATCTTGTACAGGTGTACCTGTGCAAGTCATTCTAATTTCTAAAGCAAAATTCATCCCTTGAATACTCACAACAGAATTAATCACGCTTCCAGATATTAGTAAGTACACACATTATGTTATGAAATTAACAACTTATTTGGTGTATTATCTATATAATTACATGAAAACTAACAAGGAGAAAACATCCTGACCACCTGGTAGACTCTTGTAAGCGTTCGAGCATAAATCGGATGGCTGCAGGTTCGAGGCTACCTAGGTCCAGTCATGGATTTTTTCTCCTTTCTCCAACTTTTCAAACACATTAAGTAGCTAAAGTCTTTGAGCAGGCTGTAGGACCAGGTGTCCTACAGACCTTCAGCACTTGTGCTGTAAAGCATTAATAAATTTAAAAAAATAATAAATTAGAGCATTGCATTAGTGTAGCATAATTCCATTAACAATGTTTCCATTAACTAAACAAATCATTATAAGCATAAGGAAAATTCTAATTTTTCCTTACACTTGTTTGTTTACTTTTTTGTAACACTATTATAACTGCTGAATCAGCGTATACCACATCAAAAGAAAGGATGGCACCAGAGATAATGTTTTTGACTGAACACATGCTCCAACTAGCAATTACTGACTCAAAAGTAAAGTGGCCATTATGCTTCGCTTTCAGCTATTTCAGCCCATTTCACAGCATTAAAAACAAAGAACAGTAGAAGTGCCTCTGCAATAACCATGGAAAATATGGATGATTCCCATTTACAAATGTAAGGAAGCCATCATGCTACTGGGAATTGACACTTTGAGCTGTCAGCAAAAAGAAATGGGACACAAAGGAGGACAAAAGTAAGTCCATGATGCACACTGTACGTACTATGGTATGCCAAAAGGCACCTGTTGGGCTGAAGCAATGTTGAACAGTGAAAATATTAAGCCAGTATCGAGCTACGCTTGTCTGAAGGCATCAGGTAGGCAGTCAGTAGAAAATTCCAAAAGTTAAAAATTTTGTAACAATCTATTGGAAGCATTTAGGGTCGTACTGAAGGCACTTTTCGGCTTGGTTATACCTACCCAATACTGTCAAGGCTCCAGAATGGTATTGTGAAGCTGGATTTTGATATATTTGGCCAGAAAACTCAAACCTTCATGATCCTTAACATAACCTTCATGATCCTTTATATACAGTACATAACATACAGTACTACTGTACTGTATGATATATACTGTATGATATATACTTGAGCTGCTAGCTTGAACCACTTATACCTATAGATTCATAACACATTCAAACTAGCTATAGCATAAGCTAGCATAGCTTGAATGCATGTAAGCTAGCATGTAGATACATCGCCAATTATCAACTGAGTTTGGTCCTTCGCATTTGAGTACATCCTATCAACTTCCAGTTTTCACCACTCTCTTCATTTCTCCTTGAGCTATCTTGTAAAAAATTATTTGGTATAACTCATGTGGTCTATTCTGCTGGCAAGCTCTGTGTGTTAGACTGAGACCATGTAAATAAGCATTTATCAACCACCAGCATCCATTATCGATGCAATTCCACAATTATTGACCACCTAGCTACTGTTAACTGAGTCAAAACTTAGCCCTATTCTACTTATTGTAGTGCACTAATCCACCAAGTTTTTGCCCTTTGCGTATGTTGCTGACGAGGTATTGATAAAACTTAGATTTAAGATCAGAACAATGATAAGTGGTTTCCATTACATTTGCCTACAGCAGCAACTACAGCGGAACCTCAGTTATCCGGACACCACTTATCCGGATTCTTGGTTAACCAAACTACGGAAATGACTGCTCTATTAGAGTAGTGACTGTTCTATTAGGGTAGTTGAAAATACTGATATTAAAAAAAAATCTTTATGGTTATTAATGCACAGTTTCAGAGATATGGACTTTTCAGACTTATGGACTACCCCTGGTCCCAAGGGGTTCGGATAACTGAAGTTCCACTGTACTTACTATTCAGTCTTAGCTGTGCCAGGTATTTGCTTCTCCATGCTTATTTATAACAGATCATGTGATCATGTAAATTTCTGTAAAGAATTGGACTTGCTGTTGGTCTTTCTGATCAGTAATACTACAAATAGAGTCTCCTTCCTTTTTTCAAGTGAGTATCACTTGATAGTGTTGAGTGTGAGCAGTTGTCATCCGTTTTGGTTAGATATCAAGAATCCCTTCTATGTCACATCTTCATCCTGTGATAAACAAAGTTCTGACACCAGGTTTCAGTCAGGCACATATAAAAAAGTCCTTATAAACAGACCCCTTCATTTCCTATCATGGATGACAGAAACTTCATAATAACTCTGGAAATGCATGGTTGATCATTGGTATCGTGAAGGTCAATATTAGATACCAATTGATAATTGGCCGCTTACACTACCAATGCTTAAAAGTAAAGCATATGTGCATCCTTGGTTAGTATACTACACTGCAGCACTATTTGAGTCTTGAGTGAATAATAATAATAAGACTGCTGTAGTATTTAAGAAATTTGTACTTGATATTTTATAGCTTGTCAATAACATAAATTTATGGAAACTTAGGAAACAACAACTTATCCTGAATACAGGCTTGTTGGAGTTAACAAACGGTAGCAAGGGAAAAGCCATACTGGGAACCAGGTGTGGCTTGCAAGAATTCACTACATGCGTTGACACAGATTGAGACAGCTGTTGCTTGCCTCCTTATAGGGTTGCACATATTTACAAGCCATTAAAGTGCTAACCAAGCAAAGCTATGAATATGTTAACATTACCATCTACTTATAAGGGAACAACAGATCAATGAATCATTTTTTCTATAATTATATATAAGCATGCCAATGTGTCTTCTGACCATAAAAAAAAATTGATAGGACATAATGTCCTGAGGGGAAGCACACTGTCTGAGCTGTGCACAACTACTACTAACAATACAGGAATTACCAGTTGGTTGCTTGGAGGTGCTACATCCTTGCAACCCAAGGGAGGGATCACAAATGTGCCAATGCTAACAAAAATCAGCTACATAGCAGCTTTGTGGCTATTACAAACCATACTCAGGCTACTTGGCAGTACAGTATATAGCTAGGCAAAGTGCAGTTGCCCAGCTAACCATATGTTCTTCCAACCAACTACAAAATAATTGTTGGTCTCCTGACACTCAAAAAAATTCTTATCACAAGTCTTGGTCCTGTTGGAGTTTAAATCTTTACTGGTTGTGAATTGGCCTTGTGTCAGCAAATACTGTCCTCATTGACTGCTAAAGCTCACATTACTACATATAGTAAATGAGATAGCTGATGATAAAGAGAATTAGAAGAATGGAACTGGACACAGTCTTGAAGGGTGGATGTGTAGCTCCATGTTTAGTGTGTATAGCTTCCAGTTACGATAACAATAAAAAATTAATTTGTGAATCCAGTAATCAATTACATAATTGAAATCTCACCATGTTGGTCATGTAGACTGTGATTGAGGTGTGTACATAATTGTGTATGTATACATGGTGCTTGCTGAGATTACAATGTGACTACTTCTTATTATGTTCCCTTAGTCATTACGTAGTGACTAATGCATGGCACTAGACAATATTAGTGTCATTCTGTGATGATGTAAAGTATATTGTCTATATAGTAAGTTATGCAGATTCTAAGGTGATTTCACCGGTCCAGTCAGCTTTTTTAAACTGAAAAAATTAAAACAGCAAGCAAAATTTAAGTCTAAATGAGCTGTTTAAAAAAGTGCATGATCAAACTACATAAACCGCTCTCCAGCACAACCGAGCCTTAAATGTGTTAAGCACTTCTAAAAATAATTATCAATTATAATTATCAATTAAGGTAATTTTGTAGGCGCTTTGCTTATAGTTCTGTTTTAACTGTTTTGCACGGAAGAACACACTAAAATAAAATGGTATATTAATGTACAAGTAATACCATAAGCGGCGGTACACTCAACAAGGGAAGCGCTTGTACAGAAATGCAGGCACTAAACAGCGAAACTGCTGAGTTACTATTCATCAAAAACCAGGTTTCATGGAAAGCCACACCATGATATTTAGCACTAATAAGCTATAACTTAGTGATTTCTAGGTCCTCACGAACGAATTGAGCTGCTATCCAATTGTAACAGCACGGTAGTGGGCTCGTGGTATTTCTGTAGCAGTACTAATTGCCATTATCCTTGAAAGATACGATAAATAACCAGCCTCTCGTCAGTTTTCCCACAAAGTCTCTACGACAGGACCTAGATAATATAACCACTCATTGACACTGCCATAAAGAAATAGTACTAATTGGCTGACAGCTGCTATTTTTGATGAATAATAACCACATCAAGCAGTAGTGCTAAATGCTGGTTTGCAGGAGACTTAATTTACCTTTCCCAGTAAATTATTAACACTCACTTTGTATGATTC
The DNA here is from genome assembly GCF_963678975.1 of Dysidea avara. Taxonomy (NCBI): domain Eukaryota; kingdom Metazoa; phylum Porifera; class Demospongiae; order Dictyoceratida; family Dysideidae; genus Dysidea; species Dysidea avara. Next base: position 18,636,805 of record NC_089282.1, on the reverse strand, counting down.
CTCCGCTATTATAGCGGCTATACAGCACTTTGAAATTAACAACCTTCTCACTAACACCTACTCAAGTTTCGTGCCAATTTGCATCATCCATCATTATCATGCATTAAAAAATAATAACCTATTAAGCGCCTAACCTGTAACCTTAAGCTAGCAACCCTTCTGTATCTTTCTGTGTAGACTTAGAGTGGTAAAATTTAGCTGTGAATGATTTATTAGGATGATTGTATTAAAATAGCTGCAATTAAAATGTCTCAGAACAGACCCCACCCCTAATGAGCTTTTCTTATTTGTTTTGTTAATTAGCAAAACCCAAACCATCAAGGGTACAACGCTAATGTACAAGGTTAACTAGCAATGAGATAAATAACCTTTAAAGGAATCTAAATCACAGTTACTTAAGTCCTCAATGTTCAAGTTGTTGCAGTCCAGGATTGTCCTTGGCAAAAATGAATAAAGGTAGCTATTGGTTTGTTCTGGCAAACAGTTGCATGAGCTTTTGATTGTGGTTTGCCCTGGTAGTTGTTAAGGGGTATGGTGCTGGCAAATACTGGGTGGGAATGTGCATCATCTTGTTTACAAACTTTAATAACAGAATTAAACGTGAGTGTCTTCTACGATTCTCAAGGGATTGCCATTTCTGCCTTTGAGTTGGAAACTTAGCTCTTAGTTAGGCACAGGTGTGTATTTTTAAAGCTTTATGTGGCCTGAGCCAGTTCACAAAGATAGAAATTGTATGGTGTGCTTTAATTAGTCGCACGGATATTCTGCAGACCTAAAGTAGCATCCTCCAATATGTCTGTGAGTAGGCTAGGATAACTATAATAGGTAGTTGTCAATGTGACACGTCGCCAGACATATAATACGCATGCATACACTGATAAGGCATAATAAAGTACCTTAAACACGGCGGCCGGACAGCTGATTTCGCTTTTCGCCGTTAACGATGACAATACCGCGCTGATCAAGAAAGTACTGCCTATCTTCGGCTGCAGTCCTTGCTAAGTGCTACAATATACAGTTACCGAGTACTATCCATTCTCCGTTGCTGATTACGTAGCCAGGTCTTCCTGACGTCATGCTACAATTACGCAATGTATGAGCTCCAATTTCGTACATAGAAAATCGATTGTTTGTCCAGCACATGCCAATTAACTGGTGCTGGGGTGATATAGCAACCGGGGAAAAGATAATACACTCTAATTGCTAATAGAGCAGTTAACCACACCCTAGATTAGGCCACTCCAAATAAATTCTCTGTTTCCCGTCCTGGACTCTGGCATATTTGCATGCGGGTCCATTTCCATTATTTCATTAGAAGATTGGCAGCTATCCAAGCCATTATTTTCCTGGCAAAGACTGCATAAAAGCATGTTTAAAATTGTTCCTTCCTTTGTAAGTTGCAAAAATAACACAAACGTGAAGTTTGTGCTGACTTGATAGCACTGCTGGCACGTGAGCTGACACTGTTTCAAGATAGCTTTTACTGAGCCTATCAGTATGCAAGAATAACCGGAAAATAATGGAAGAATACGGAATAATGGAATATTTAGAGCAGGCAGTAACCAGATGCGGGCGGTGGACGGGAAACAGAGAATTTATTTGGAGTGGCCTTACACTGACTAGCTATTCAACAAAACTTTGAAATTAACTACTGAGCTGAGTCAGGCATTGCCGGTCAATGAAAGTGTTATACGTTAAGAGACCCAGAGCCTAAAATGTGTTGTTTGACCATTTAGAAAGTGCAGTGTTTTGTCAGTTTACTGCTGCACGTGTGGAAGTAGTCTGGCGCGGCCGCCCCTTCGCAAACAGGAAGGGTCTGGAGACTCTAGCATAGTGTGCTTGTGCGAAAGGAATGTAAATGATTAGTGGGAGAAACGTGGTTTTTCGTAATTAGATTGCACCATTATCGTTAGTCATTGCGATATTCATATCCAGTGGAACGCTAAAAAAAACTCACCGCTTCTAACTTTCAAGACTACTTAACGTACTCTTTGTACTTTTTTACTATGCCATCCTTATTCCTCCATGTCCTTCACGATAAGCTGTACTAATTGGACAGGACCCGAGGCAAGCAAAACAGAAGCCATAGTTTGCCGCCTATCAAGTTAGCCAAAACGGATATCTACGTCACTAAATGAGCAGGCTAGCGATTTGATTGGACGCACCAGTTTTCGGTAAGTTTGCACAAGTACACAATGCTAGAGTCCCCAGACCCTTCCTTTTTGCGAAGGGGCGGCCGCGCCAGACTAGTGTGGAAGTAGCTTTGAAGTTTCCATTATTAGGCCACATAAACTTACACAGTAAATTTAAATGGATCAATTTTACCTCCATGGGTAAATTTAAACTGCAGAAGTTTTGGTTAAAATGACCATCTAAAAGTGGTTGTAACCCGAGTAGGTATTTGAACTAAATCAGTCAAAATAACCAGGGAAGGTCAATACAACTGTTCGTTGAAATAACATATTTTGGTGATTTGAGTGTGAATTATCAAGTCTACTATGGTAAAGTTTAGATGACCAGCTACATGTTTAAATTTACAGTACACTGGCTGTTATAACAGTTGTGTTACATCCCACAATCAAAAGTGAACATGGAGAACATAGGTTTTAAATACAATTTGAAAACTCTATAAGACCAGGTATGTTTAAGGTATTAAAATGCAGTATGTAACAATTATTGTGAATATGTGTCATAGATAGATTTAGCACATATTTGTCGAATCACGTATTGTGGTTGCTGGTGGTATTAAGTATTCATTGAATTGCATTTAGTAGATGCTGGTAGTATCACTATTAACTATATTTTTTGGCAGGTGGTCAGGTTGTTTAATCACGTGATCAGGTGCACGTGATCCCCTCTCAACGCAGGTCGGTGACAAGAACGTAGCTGCTATTGCGTTTTCGAGCCTTTGTTGTAATCTGTATGGCTCGATGTAGGATTTTTGGCCCCTGCAGCTAACTCGAGCCTATCTGGACGAGAGTTCCATAGCCCGTGCTGTGGAGAAGGATCTGACCTTTCACCTTATTCCTTGTTTATTAGGAGTAAGGGAGTATGTGGTGGAATTCGTAGAACGGGGTTGGGAGTGGTGGGGCACTTTTACGCACGACGAGTTGAAGTTCGATCACACGAGCCAACAAATGGCGCCTTCTGCATCACGTGCGTAACTGGCTGGAGGCATGCGTGATTCTTTTTGTGCTAACCACAGTTAAGCTATTAACCTCCATTTAGCACATATTTGTCGAATCACGTATTGTGGTTGCTGGTGGTATTAAGTATTCATCGAATTGCATTTAGTAGATGCTGGTAGTATCACTATTAACTATATTTTTTGGCAGGTGGTCAGGTTGTTTAATCACGTGATCAGGTGCACGTGATCCCCTCTCAACGCAGGTCGGTGACAAGCACGTAGCTGCTATTGCGTTTTCGAGCCTTTGTTGTAATCTGTATGGCTCGATGTAGGATTTTTGGCCCCTGCAGCTAACTCGAGCCTATCTGGACGAGAGTTCCATAGCCCAAAGAAAGCCCATAATGGGGTAGCAGGGGGTTCTAAGTGGCTAGTTGGAGTAGTTTAAACCTTGTCGAAAATGATCATCTTGTTTGAGCTTGGTTTTCCTATCGCCCAGATGAGGTCTTGTCACCTTTGATAGGCACTGTTAAGCGTTAGCGCCATAGGGTTAGCACGTGTGTCTGCCTATTCATGGCTACCTGGCCACCTCTGTAAACCGTGCCAGCAGCACAGTTTAGGAGCTGCAAATTGCTATTGGTTGTTGATACTGGCCGGTATAGAAAGGAATATATTTCAAAACGTTAAGTGAGTGATGTTACCATAACAATATTCAACAGCTAGAGAAAGTACAGCGTAGGGCAGCTAGATGGGTCCTAAATGATTTCAATCGATTCAGTTCAGTCACAGCTATGTTACAGCATCTTTCTTGGCCAAGCCTTCAGCTGAGACGTAAAATATCCAGATTACAAGCACTTTTTTAAATTATACATCAAGATTATTCACTGTCAATTCCTCCTCATTTTATTTCAATGACAAGATCCACCAGACTATATCACCCACATCGTTTTATTCTACCAAATTCATCTACCTATTCATACCAACAGAGCTTTTTCTCCAGATCAATTAAGGATTGGAACAACTTACCATCTTCCATCATTGAGAGCAACAATATTGACTCTTTTTCAGCGGAACTGCAAACATTGTATGGAACCCAATAACTGTAATCTTTGTAACTACGTAGCTAAATTCATTTTATGATTGCTTTTTTTTTTCCTGAGCATATCAGCTGTGCTGTCTGCTCAGTAACAATAATAATAATAATAATAATAATGTTGTATCAGTGCCATGCCCTGGTCTGGCCGGCGAGCAATCCGCTGTCAGCAGGCTACCCCAGCTTCATCGATACTTAGCTGCGTGACACTACAGCCTTTGTTTGATTGAAGTTTTATGGTCATAGTTATGACTTATGCTAAGACTGCTTGCTATAGGTGTGTCACCAGCGTGGCGCCAAGTTGGCAGTATCAGTATCCGTAGCTATAGCTTGTTACTATAATGTACGTGTGTATGCAAGTGCGTTTTAGTGGCTGCATGGCCTGTTGGATTTTTGCACTGTAGTCATGGGATAACCTAGGTGATGTGCAGTTGCGCTCTGTCCCCAGCTCGCAGTGCAGTCATAGTGAGTAATATTGGCTCACCTATTTGTGTACTCTTGACACAATCATAATTGACGTGTTCCCCGTCTCCGGAGAATTGAGGCACAGCCCAGTCTGATGTGTCTATGTGTGATACTGCTTAGGGCGATCTCACATCTCTGTTTATAGTGTAAGCATGTGTGTTAACCATGCCTGGTGTGATTTCAATAAACTAGTGCATGATACCGCTGGCATGTGGTAGTGATCAAATACCTTAGTACAACTTTGTCTTGTTGCCTGAAGTAGTGCTACTAGATCTAGACTCACTCGGTTGCTTTGTTCGGTGGTCACCATAGCTGTTATAGTGTGCTGCTTATCTGTCACATCCTGACTAGCTGGATATAGAATATTCTAGTCTGTTTTTTGTTTGTTTTTCTTTTTTTTTTGATTGCTAGGAGTTCTAGTCAAGGTGTTCCCAGCAAGTGAGCTGTACTAGTCGCAGCTGGTCATCTTGATTATTGGTTATTGATTTAGCTGATATGTGTGTACTGTACATGTGTTACTGAACATCGCTGCCACGTCTAGCTACAGCAAATAATATAGTCTGGTGCTAACGCTCAAGTTGATGACTGACTACGCTGTGCTGGTCACTTAGCAGGTATAGTCATATGCTCTCGGTGTAGCTGAAGCGTGCTTAAACTGTGGCCACAGCTGCTGCAAGTCCTGCCATTTAGTGGTAGTGATTGGCTGATGTGTGACTGTACCATGCTACCAATGTAGCCGTCCTGTCATTCAGTTAAGTGCAGTAACTGATATGCTACTGTATAGGCAACTGAGTAGCCATTTTGTTTACTGCCATCGATGTTGTCATGTATAGCTGATACATATCTGTAGTGAACTGTGCTATACCACTGTATAACTGTCAAATATACTGCAAATGACACTGTCAGGTGCTATCGTTATAGCTGATGCAGGAACTAGGCCTTTATGATCAGTGTGGGTGAAGAGGAGTCTTTAGAGCACATGGTTGGACATGCTAAGTATGTAAGATTTTGCAGAGACCAAAGCCCAACCTCAAGCGATTGCTATGGCCACTGTACTGCATTACTGACATAGTTGTCTCACTCACTGTGACTGATACTGAGTGATAGTGATGCAGTCAGGTGAGAAAGCTCATAGCTGCCCTGTGCTGTTACTATCTGTAAGATCTGTCGATGGTGCAGGTGGTACAAATAACGCAACTAATGTGTAGCCGCAATCATGATGTGGTTAGGATTATCTATCCCGGCATGGCTGTTACGTCTGCAACTAATGCGTCAGGTGCTTTCAGTATGCAGTTGAAATTCCTGACACTTCTGCTGTACATTATTCGTAGCAGTCTATCTGATGTGTGGATGTAGGATCATGACAAAGCCAGATGTCACATCTACTACAATTGATGCAGTCAGATGTAACAATATACCTGATATATGTGACTGCACAGTGCTACTGATGTAGCTGTCGTGTCCACTGAAGCTGCGATTGATGTAGTGAGCATGTGTGGTTACACTGGTGATATTTCTGCTACCTCCATTGTAATTGATATAGTCTGATGCTAACAGTATAGACTGTACAGTGCTACTGGTGTAGCTGTCCTGATCATGATGCAGTCAGGTGATGATATAGCTGATATGTAGCTGCCCTGCTGAAGTTTCTACCACCTCCGCTGTGACATGTTCCTATGTAACAATATAGCTGATGTGTGGCTGTTGCTACAGTGCATGGTAATAATGTATAGCAGTACTATGGCTGTCCCATTTTTCATTTTTTTTTTTTTTTACCACTAATGTAGTCAGAAGCTAGCAATATAATGACTGTACAGTGTTGTTGACGTAGCAACTACAGCTGATGCATGCAGTATAGCTGCCGTGTAAATGTGTGATGACAAGAGGTCACGTTCACTGTGATTGATAGTCAGGTAGCTGATGTATGCATGATTGTACTGTGATACCAACATCGTTATCACATTAATTTTACTAGAATTGATGTTGCATCATTCCTGTTTGAGAGCTACCAATGTAGCCCGTGTTTGAGTACTATGGATTTAGTCCACGTTTACTGATGTAGCTCATGGTTGAGTGCTATCGACATAGCTCACGTTTGAGTGTTACTGGCGTAGCTCATGTGTGATTGCTACTGACGTCACTCATGTTTGAGAGCTGCCAACTTACCTCATCTGAGTGCTACTGACATAGCTCATGTATGGCTGCAACTAATGTAGTTCATGTCTGGTGCAGCTTGCGTTTGAGTGCTACCAGCTTACCTCATTTGAGTGCTACAGACTTACATAGCTCATGTCTGGGAGCTCCTGTCTGGGTACTATCAATATAGCTCATGTCTGAGTGTTACCAATGTAGTTTCTGTTTGAGCATCAGCGATGTAGCTCATGTAAGCATGTTTGAGTACTACCAACGTGGCTCATGATCATGTCCACATAATGCTAATGATATAGCTCGTGTTTGAGTGTTACTGACATAGCCCATGTTTGAGTGTTACATGGACGTAGATCATGTTTGAGTGCTACCAACACAGCTCATGTCTGAGTGCTATTGATGTAGCTCATGTTACCAGCTTACCTCTTTTGAGTGCTATGTACCAAGTAGCTCATGTACGAGTGCTACTAATATAGCTCGTGTTTGAGTGTTACCAAACATAGCTTATGTCTGAAATTGAGTGCTACTGATGTTCGTAGCTCATGTTTGCATGCTACTGATGTAGCTCATGTTTGAGTACTGCTGATGTAGCTCATGTTTGTGTTTGAGTGCTACCAACATAGCTCATGTCTGAGTTTAGTAGCCCGTGTTACCGACTTGTATAATTACCTCTTTTGAGTGCTACTGACATAGCTCCTGTCTGAGTGCTATTGATATAGCTAATGTTTGAGTACTACTGACTGCTCGTGTTTATGTGCTACCAAGATAGCTCATGTCTGATACTGAGTGCTACTGATGTTTGTAGCTCATGTTTGCTTGCTACTGACATAGCTCGTGTTTGAATGCTACCAGCGTACCTCTTTTGAGTGCTACTGATGTAGCTCATGTTTTGAGTGCTACTGATGTAGTTCATGCTTGAGTGCTACCAATATGTTTATGGTGGAGTTCTACTGTTGTAACTCATGTTTGAGTGCTACCGACATAGCTCGTGTGTGAAAGCTTTTAACTTACCACATTAATTATGGGTGCTACCGATGTAGCTCATGTATGGGTGCTACCGATGTAGCTCATGTCTGGGCACTACCAATGTAGCTCATGCCTGAGTGCTACCGACGTATAGTAGTTCGTGTTTACGTGCTACCGACATAGCTCGTATTGTGAGATGTAGACTCATGTTTGAGTACCAACTTACCTCATTTGGGTGCTAGCAACATGGCTCATTTCTGGGTGTTATAGCTGCTCATGTCTGGCTACTAGTGATGTAGCTCATGTCTGAGTGCAACTGACAGCTCATTCTGGGTGTTACCAACATATTGAGTGCTACCGATGTAACTCAGATTTGGGTACTACCAATGTAGCTCATGATCATGTTTGAGAACTGCTGACATAGCTCGTTTGGGTGCTATACCGTCTTAACTCATGTTTCGGTGCTGCTGACATAGCTTATGTGTGAGTGCTACCAATGTAGCTCATGTTTGAGTGCTACCGGTGTAGCTTATGCTGTGTGAGTGCTACCGACATGGCTCATGTTGTGAGATGTAGCTCCTGTTTGAGTACCAACTTGAGTGCTACCAACATAGCTCATGTCTGGCTACAGCTACTGATGTACCTCATGTCTGGGTGCTACTGACAGCTCATGTCTGGGTGTTACTGACATGTTGAGTGCTACCGATGTCACTCAGGTTATTACCGACGTACCTCATGTTTGAGTGCTACCAATGTAGTTCATATGTGACTGCTACCAATGTATTTTTCTACAGTTGTGACTCATGTTTGAGTGCTACCGACATAGCTCATGTGTAAATGCTTTTTAACTTACCACATTTGAGTGCTACCGATGTAGCTCATGTATGGGTGCTACCGACGTAGCTCCTGTCTGGGTATTACCAATGTAGCTTATGTCTGAGTGCTACTGATGTATAGTAGTTCAGTTTGAGTGCTACTGACATAGCACATGTTTAAGTGCTACTGACATAGCTCATACTGTGAGATGTAGCTCATGTTTCCGTACCAACTTACCTCACTAGAGTACTACCAACGTAGCTCATCTCTGGGTGCTATACGTGTCTGGCTACTAGTGATGTAGTTCATGACTGGGTGTTACCGACATATTGAGTGCTGCTGATGTAACTCAGGTTTGGGTACTACCGATGTAGCTCATGTTTGACTGCTACTGACATAGCTCATGTTTGCAACATAGCTAGTGTTTGACTGAGTGCTACCAGTGTAGCTCATGTTTGAGTGCTACCGTTGTAGCTCCTGTTTGAGTGCTACCATTGTAGCTCATGTTTGAGTGCTACCGTTGTAGCTCATGTGTGAGTGCTACCAACATGGCTCACATTGTGAGATGTAGCTGATGTTTGAGTACCAACTTACCTCATTTGAGCGCTACCGACATAGTTCATGTCTGAGTGCTACTGACAGATCGTGTCTGGGTGTTAATAACAAATTGAATGCTACTGACAACTCAAGTCTAGGTGTTAATGACATATTGAGTGCTACTGATGTAGCTCAGGTTTGAGTACTACTGATGTAGCTCATGTTCGCTACTATTGACATAGCTCATGTGAGAGTCCTACCGATGTAGCTCATGTGTGAGTGCTGCCAATGTAGCTGATGTTTGAGTGCTATTACCGTTGTAGCTGATGTTTGAGTGCTACTACCAATTAGTGTAGCTGATGTTTGAGTGCTACCAACGTAGCTGATGTGAGTGCGACTGACGTAGCTGATGTTTGAGTGCTGCCAACGTAGCTGATGTTTGAGTGCTACTGAAGTAGCTGATGTTTGAGTGCTACCGACGTAGCTGGTGTTTGAGTGCTACCGACGTAGCTGGTGTTTGAGTGCTACCGACGTAGCTGATGTTTGAGTGCTACCGACGTAGCTGGTGTTTGAGTGCTACCGACGTAGCTGATGTTTGAGTGTTACCGATGTAGCTGATGTGAGTGCTACCGACGTAGCTGATGTTTGAGTGCTACCGACGTAGCTGATGTTTGAGTGCTACCGACGTACCTAATGTTTGAGTGCTACCGATGTAGCTGATGTGAGTGCTACTGAAGTAGCTGATGTTTGAGTGCTACCAACGTAGCTGATGTGAGTGCTACCGACGTAGCTGATGTTTGAGTGCTACCGACGTAGCTGATGTTTGAGTGCTACCGACGTAGCTGATGTTTGAGTGCTACCGACGTAGCTGATGTTTGAGTGCTACCGACGTAGCTGATGTTTGAGTGCTACCGACGTAGCTGATGTTTGAGTGCTACCGACGTAGCTGATGTTTGAGTGCTACCGACGTAGCTGATGTGAGTGCTACCGACGTAGCTGATGTGAGTGCTACCGACGTAGCTGATGTGAGTGCTACCGACGTAGCTGATGTGAGTGCTAGCTACCGAAGTAGCTGATGTTTGAGTGCTACTGATGTAGCTGCCAATCCACCTGTCCCCGACTGAACCAGGCCTAGCTATCATTCCCCTTTTCCCTCCCTCCTAGGGGCTATACTTTAAAATGTGGGATCCAACCAGCTTAATTTGCGGTCAACCAATCCATAAATTCCTTTCAAAAGAAAATTCCAGCAACCTTACCCTAAAAAGGCCAGGTACCCTCTACGCCTACCTCCAGGATGTACTATATTTCACTCCCTTCCTGTGTGAAGGGAGGAGAATGAGTATAAAATCGATGACTGGTTAGTGGGGACTTCCGGTGGTAGGTGATAACTCACTCGGCGAGACAATACTGGAGCATCTACCGATACAATCAGTTGTGATCTGTGTGTGCCACCGCGGCTAGAGCACTATTGATCAAACTAGTGCCGGAAACTTTCTTGAGAATCTTCCTGGTCACATTCTGACGGTTATCACTGTGGTTCGCGGGGTAAAAGTAGAAGTTGATACCCTATTATTCATCACGATATCATTCCGTTTGAGGTAGAGATGAAGTATCATTGCTCTCCGTCTCGCACTTTTACGCACGACGAGTTGAAGTTCGATCACACGAGCCAACAAATGGCGCCTTCTGCATCACGTGCGTAACTGGCTGGAGGCATGCGTGATTCTTTTTGTGCTAACCACAGTTAAGCTATTAACCTCCATTAATGTATGTTATTACTAATGATGACTGACTTGTTAATTAATGTAAACAAACAAACAAATAAACAAATCTTTTGTGACATGGGTTGATTTTACCACGGATGGTTAAAATGACCAAGATGGCAAGGTTATTTCAAAGACCTGGCTAGAGGTTGAAGAGACTATAGAGCATCTGGGTAATATGACTGTATCTTACAAAGTTAAAATAAACCAATACATCCTTGTGTAATTAATTTTTCTGTATGTGTGTATGTAAATAGTCTTTCTTTTCCTTGCCATGCCCGCGTGCTGACCCAATTACCGGTCAGCTGTGCGGTCGCATGTTGTCCGAGGATCCACTTGCTTTTATTTTGTATACACCTTGTTCATCATAATTTGATGGTTAATAAAAAAAGTCAGTCAAATACTCTAATAGAACGGTCACCACATATAACACTATTGAGAATCCTCCACATAGTTGCTGAGTATGAAAACTAACATTTGCAGATTCTACTCATAAATGGCACTTATACCTATACAACTCTTAGCATACTTAAAAAGCAGTGTGATTTAGATATTTGGCCATGAAGCTGCTCAATTTCAGTCCTGAAACATAAATAGCTTTAGCTTCTTGGGGGCTGTGCCCCAGATCCCCTGCTCCATACTTGCTACCCTGCATGGTGCACCCTCCTGGACCCTCTCCTCTTTCAGCTATCTAGTAAGTAAAAAATAAAATAAACATCCACCCTCCCTCACTGCTATTTTGAGTTCAGGAGGATGAGAAATTAATAATTAAGTTTATGTGCAGCAGTAGAGCATATAACTAATGTTTATGAAACATGTAGCTATTGCAGTTGTTGAAGTAAAGTTAGCTGATGTAAAGTGTATTACTCAAAACTTGTGAATATTTATTTATCGTCATACTTTCCACCATCACTAATAAATCACTTTGGTGTAAAGAACAAGTATTTATGTTGCCATTGCTTGCATCCCAGTCTTCCCAGATCTTTTTTTGTCAATATTCTGGCTATGCCTTTCATTTATTTAGCTAAATGACAGGCTGAGCCTGTGTTAAAGGTCTGCATGTGAGTAACATGGTGAGCCAGAGAAACATACAGTTTAGTACACAAATCAATTACATACAGTTAATTATGTGTACTGATAATTTGGGATTGGTCATCAGGGGCAATAGTGACATTGGAATAGGATGTGATAAGTTCTCTCAGCATAAAAGTTGTTGGTAAAATGAATTCGTAATGTTTAATTATGTTATAGTGAGTGAAAGATAAATGACTGCCATTGACTGGTACATACATACAAATAGATGCAAAGTTTTGGAAGTAAAAAATAATGAAGCTGTTGATGATGTCCTTGAGTGAGTAACCTTTTGATGTGCTCCAGACCTTTAGCAAAGGTATATATGCAGTGGTGTGACTTTGATGTTAAAGTTGTATCCATGCATCGTTGCTATTAGAAAGTTAGTAAGATCAGACTCATGAATACAACATTACTTATAAAGCAACAGCATAAAAAGGCTACTCAAGTATACTGGAATAGAACAATGCAGTAGAAAAAAGTCTCCATTAACAAAACATGTTCATTAAATAGATAATATATGTAGAAAAAACCTTTACCTTCAGTGCTGGACACTGTAAAGTACTAGTAAGAATAAATACTTAGGTTTAAAGGAAGAAAATCCATCCCTCTTGGAGGAGACTGAGTGTGGCGCTTGACTAGACATTGGGTGGCCTGCAGTTCAAATACTGGGGTAGGAGGGATTATTTTTCCTTTCATTGGCCCTTTTATGTTTCACCTTATTGTTACCTAAGTAAAGTAATCATTAAGTCTCCAGTTCCTGTTAGGTTAGGATAATCCAAAGGCTGCAGCACATGTTGCTGTCAGACCTTCAGTGCTGGACACTGTAAAGCACTAGTAAGAATAAGAATAAGAACAATTGCATATATCTAGCTAGGATGGTAAAGAAATGAACATCTATATAGACTTAGTTCTGTCACCTCAATGTTAAATCAGCTATCATGGCCAACTCTCCAGACTCGCCGCAAATTATCTCGACTACAAACATTACACAAAGTTTTTTACCAACAGATATCACTTACAATTCCTCCATACTACCTACCAACGTCACAATCCACGAGACAGTACCATCCACTGCACTACATCTTACCACATGTATCTACCACAGCACACCAAAATAGTTATTTTTCAATGATTGGAACTCTTTACCAGTAGATCTTATTGAAGTTGCAGATGCTGACATTTTTATAACCGGACTACAATCATTCGGAGTATTGTAATTGTGTTGCATGTATTTGGGCAAATCTGAGCACACCAGCATCTGAGCACACCAGCAGGGCTGACTGCTCAGTAATAATAATAATCAATAATAATCAAGATGAATTAGTGCTAGTTTCCATGCATGTATGTAGCTGTTGCTTCTCATGGTCTTGAGAACAGAAACAGGTGGCAGACCAGAGAAGTGCTGTAATTTGTATCTCATATAGACCTCAATTCTAATTATAAGCTTACTACCATGGAAACCTTAAGCCATTTCATCCAGACAAATGCTACATTGAATTCAGAGTTTTCAGTATCAATTCACCATTAATAGTATCATTGTTCATTTAAAACAGGTACTCAATGGGCCACATTATTCTCTGCCCATTAAGTTTCTAATTACATTAAATGTTGTACAGCATAATGTCTTACACTGCGATTTGCCACGTTCAGCTAGTGAATTGTGAATGGGTGGTGAATCATCCAATACGCTTTTGTTTCACTTAACTATGGAGATTCTGAGTGATCTACTTGTCTGATGACAAGTCAGTTGGGTGATAGCTAGATCGTATATTCTTCGTAACGGTGTTTGGTAGGCTATCGTTTTGTTCACCCAAGTTGAGTCCATAAGCGCCTCATAAAATAATTACGTATACATGAGTCAGCATTATAAAACCGATAATATAGCGATTTCGTGACATCATGGACGAGAGAAGCATGAACAGAAGCAGTAAACTGTCTAATAAGCTGAGTTGATTGCCATTGTTTGAGGTACAATGTGTGCACTTGTATTACCAAGTATTATGTTTTTTATGTTTCTTGTCTACCCCTGAGAATCGAGCTGAGAATAGTATATGAACAGAACATGGCTTACAATTCAGCCTTAAGTGATCAACATTAGGGCTTGGAAAATGTTAGGTACAACATAGTGTACTGCCATTAGGCCATGCAGGTAAACTTGATACTTGTTTCTCAACCATGCCATGGGCCCATGGATTCTATGTGGGAGGGAGGTCATTTTATATATGTACACTCGGCTGCAGGTTCGAGGCTACCTAGGTCCAGTCATGAATTTTTTCTCCTTTCTGCAACTTTTCAAACACACCTTATGTAGCTAATGTCTTTGTATCTAATGTCTTTGAGCAGGCTGTAGGACCAGGTGTCCTACAGACCTTCAGCACTTGTGTTGTGAAGCTTTAATAAAAAAATAAATAAAAAATTAACACCTATCGATGCTAACCCCATACTGCCCATACAGGCAGCTAGGGTGGCGATCAAGTGGGGATTTAACAAAGCAAATGTTACCTGCTGGAATACTGCTGCTACCTGTAAACCCATTGTCATTAGATACAAAATAGAAAATTTATTGCAGTGGCCTACACCTGGCACTGCTGGCAGGATATTTTATTGGTAGCTAAACCCCGAATCTCACCTACCAAGCCTGTACTGGGGGTTACGGATGATAGGTGCGGTGTTCATTGTTGAACGAAGTACTCACAAACTACTGCAAAAGTAGGTTATCCACTATGCAGAAATTAGCGGATCAAAATACGTGTGCATGTGATTAATAAAATTTGAGGCAGGAGGATGTAAGTAATGCAGTTAGGAATGAGAAACAATTAATCTGGCCTTAGAGTGTACATTGATTTTGGGGTCATGCAACTTACAGCTAAATGTGCTGTGCTACCATGCTTTATTAGACTTGTGATTGAAGCTCTTGAAATGACTAAGGTTTTCAAACTAAGTGTATATAGCAGTCTTGTAGTTAGAGAATGAGAAAGTCAACTAGGGTAGCAACCCACCCAGCTAAACTGGAGAACAAATACCAACTGTTCATGTCTTTGAAGGTCCAGGTAGGACTTCGGGTGCTCACACCTTCATCTGTGAGACATGCATGGTACAGCCTCCTGCAGATGACTAGTCCTGCCCCAGGAAGATCTGCTGGCACTGACTCGAAGCACCTGAGTGGCACACAGGTGTCCCAGTGCTGGTTCACTGGGTGGGTGTGACTGCTAGTGGCAGCTAAAGGTTTTGCTTTGTGTGTGTGTGTGTATTGTGTACCTGTTAGTCTCGCATAACCAGACCAGTGTTTTAATGTAAAGGCTCCCAAGCTGAAAAGGGTTTGCTACAGACATGGGTCTCAGTACACGACTAAACTAATACTTCAGTACAAATTTGAAAGTACTGGCTTTATCTCAAATTTCCCAATGTATTTGTAAGTTTTTTGCTAAGTACATAAAGTACTTATAAGTATTTTAAGCACTTTTTAAGTATTGTGTACTTTGTATGCATGTGTATACTAAGTAAGATTGGAAAACACTAGAAGAATTTATGAAGTTATATATTATACTTCTACAGCAAATGACATGTGAGTTATGGGTGCTAATTTACAGTGTAGTAGGTTGTCGTCATAATTTCCATGTTAAAACAGCTCGCTTCAGCACATGGAGGAGTACAGGAAAAGTACTATATCTTATTTGTCAGTTCATGGTGAATAGATTAGTAGCTTGTTTCAGTCATGATTCATTAAGCACCTGTAACTAATTTGCCATATTGTTGCTGTACAAATTATCAACTGTTCCAACTGTGTAGTGCTATAACTCAAAGACCACTCATCTTACAAGGCTGAAACTTTGACACCCACTCCTTTGTTACAAAAATGGAATTCGAGAAATGTGCAAAGCTTTTGCTCAGTCGGTTGCATTCAGCATGAAATGACAAATCCATACATGTGCTTGTTGCCATTTTGAGTGGTGTAATCAACACTTCACATTTCCTGCTGGGTGTTGTCACAATTTGCCTATTGGAAGTGTACCAGACCCTTTTAGCACGGGCACTTATAATCTCTAATTGATATGCCTTTGCACTGAAATAGTGGTGTGGCAGCAGGAGACTTTGTATGTGTGTCTCAGTAATAATCCATGCCAATAGCATTGCAAAAGAATGGTGCAATCTATGTACATGTCACACTTCTAGTGGTTTTTTTTCGGCCACTATTGTGGTCAAATTAGTCTAGTATGATTGTATTCCTGCTGCAATTTTAATATCACTGCAAATGTATAAAGTGCTCCCAGTCATTTTCAGCTAAAAGATGATTTAGGAAATTAGGACAATACTGAGCATGACAGTTCAATTTATAAAGCGTCACTGCATCATGCATCAAGTTTCATACCACAAGTTGCTGCAGAGATTTATAGATGTATTCCACACATCATGGAATTTTTCATTTATTGACCAGTGAAATAAAGAATATGCTGGTGTGAATGCCAATCTAATGCAATAAATTATCTGTATTATCTATGCAACAGGTAAGGTATATAACTAACGATTGGTTAGTAGGCACATTTCAAAGTCAGTTTATAAACTACATATATAAAATTAATGTGTTTTGCTTCATGCATACTTACAAAATTCTTACTAATAAATGAGCTTGGCTCCAACCATGCAAAAACTTCACACATCCCTGCATAGCTCACAAAAGAAGTTGGCTTGCTGTTAGACTATAGACTACAACTCATACGATAACAGTGCATTTATATAATTACATGGATTTTAATACCAATCAATTAGTGGGTGTGGCTCCATATGTATAAGCCTGCAGGCAGTAACTGTCGCAAAGACAGAGCTGCCACTCCTATTTAAATATTATCAATACTAGAAAAACGATATAATATATTTATACAATTTTTGAAGTCCAGCTTTGTTAAATACATAATATCAGTCTTATCATAATTCTCAGCAGCAACCTACATTGATTCATGCATACCTGCAGACTGCAATACACCTACAGCTACTGATAATTGCATGACTACATATGCCTATAGAACACCACTGCAACTCTAGCATACATAGTAGTACGATTATATATTGCTACTGTATTTGCAAAATTAAGGTGTACCACGCTACTATTAAAGTGCAATGGTGATATCAGTAGTCATACTAGCTCCTACTTTTCATAACTACACGTGATACATGCATGTCTACAAGTGTATAAATATGTGAATGTGGCTACAGTGGAACCTCTTTTAATGGACCCTCCCTGTAAAGGACACTGTACATTTAACCTCCTTATAAAGGACAGTTACTGAAGTCCCTATAGACCTTTACCAATACAATTTTACCTCTGAAAGAGGACAACCTCTTTATAACAGTAAAATTTCACCAAAATTAGTTGGTCCCAAAGTGTCCGTTAAATAGAGGTTCCACTGTATACTGTTTGTAACTGCTTTACTAGAGTATCTCAATATATAGGTACTTGTGTTTTAGTGGAAGTACAGCTGTGTGGTTGAAGAAACATTGAACATGAGTTAAACGCATGCATGTACGTAATATCGAGAATGACTGGTTGTTCAGTATGTTTTACTCTAAATTAAAATTGATTGTTGTTAATTGACATTACAAACCCACTGCGATAATTCTCAATCCTCTCACTATTCTTTAACATAATTATACATAATTTGTATGAGCAGAATAATTACAATAGTTGTTTTGTTTGTTCTTACTAATTGCAGGTTTATTCAATGTCTGGTCAGACTGATGATCACTCCGAATACAGCAGCAAATGGCCAGCACATCATTCAAACATCATGAAGAAAGAGTTTTCATTCTAAAGATATGACAAAAATGTATTTATAGTGTATTGAACCATAAAATTACTTTAAACCAACAACAGTTACGGATTTAAAATTAACTGATGCGTTGCCAGTGCAGGTGCGCGTAATAAACATGAAAAGGGTCTAAGTAACTTAGACACCTCCAAAAATCCACCAAAAAACTTCACACCACAGGGGTCTAATTAATTTAGTAACCAGATGGCCTTGTGTCATGGCGCCTGAGCGAAGCAAAGGTGCTACTACAGGGCCTGAGGTACACAGTAAGTACTGTTAAGTTGGTCTCATAAAAAAAACTACTGTGTTGACCGGTAATGGTCATGCAGCCTTCCAAAATGAAGAGACAAACAATAGCAATGATGTTACTGGTACACATTTGCTTTGCTTGGAATGATTGTGGCACAGCCATGTAAATAAATACTGGAGAACACATTAATACTTACGTAGCTGGTGAGCAGGCAATGTGTTTAAAGTTCTGCACATCCAGTCCCATCCTAAATTATCCTTATAGTTCATTCCTCTACCTCTGCTTATTTTTTCATCACACGGACTCAGTGATGTCTAGTATCAACAGAATGCACAATAACAAACACTTGATTGCTTTCAATACCAGCAATCAGGCTCTTATGGAATGAACAAAACAACCTATAATATTATCAGCATTGTCATTAGGCTAACACCAAGAAGTGATGATTGGCTTATTGTGAATGAGGCATTCAGTTGTTGGACAAACAGACTAACTGATACAATGCCTCATAAGCAGTAAACTATAGTAAGGCGATGGATCAGGGGAAAGACTGCCTGTCTGATTTACCTTTACATTATATGGGACACAGGCCTTTTGCATCTTCTAAACCAATGCTAGCACTAGTAATCTGTTAGTCTGTGATTGTACCAGGAGCTTTATAATTACTGCTAGGTGCCTTTGTGTTTATAAACCCCTTGTACTAAGTGTTTATATAAAAAGGTAGTCAGATTTTGGAGCTACGCATTCCCACATTGGTACATTTTATTATTTATTATTAACACTTTACAGTGACCAGCACTGAAGGTCTACAACAACGTGTGCTGCAGCCTTAGGATTACCTAACCTAGTTTCAAGGACTTAGACATAATAACATAATATACTATAAGGGTTGGCTCTTCTGAAGCTCTTTAATAAACTCTAATAAGTGACTGAATTTTGGAAAATCACCCATATGGGTGCGCATGAAATAATTAGAATTTTCATGTTTGATGGGTTGCTAATAAGAGCAGGACACAGTTTTGAAAATATTTCAAGTATTATATTGTAATTTAAGGTATTGAGAATGACTTTAAACTGTCAAGAATTAGATTTGTACTATACAGTTTGTGATTTGATCATTAAATACTTTAGGTGTCAAATGTGCCCATATGGGTGGTTTTCCAAAATTCGGTCACATTAAGCAGATGTATCTGTTTAGTTGCATAACCCCAAAATCAATGCACACGCACATGCAAGCTTGGTAATTGTTTCTCATTCCCACCTGCATTACTATTCATCCTCTCGCCTCAAATTCTATTAACGTGTGCACACATTTTGACCCGGAGAAGACTGGCCTTACAGCACAGAAAAAATATTTCCAGATAACTTTAATAAGAAGGCTAATTTCTGCATAGTGGATAACCTGCTTTTGCAGTGGTTTGTGAGTATTTTGTTCAACAATGAACAGCACACCTATCATCCATAACCCCCAGTACAGGCTTGGTAGGTGAGATTTGGGGGTTAGCTACCAACAAAATATCCTGCCAGGTGTGCACGTGGGCCACTGCAATAAATTTTCTATTTTGTATCTAATGACAATTGGTTTACAGATAGCAGCAGTATTCCTGCAGATAACATTTGCTTTGTTAAATTCCCACTTGATCACCACCCTAGCTGCCTGTATGGGCAGTACAGGGTTAGCATCGATAGGTGTACATATATAAAATGACCTCCCTCCCACATAGAATCCATGTCATGGTTGAGAAACAAGTATCAAGTTTACCTGCATGGCCTAATGGCAGTACACTATGTTGTACCTAACAATTTCCAAGCCCTAATGTTGGTCACTTAAGGCTGAATTGTAAGCCATGTTCTGTTCATAATTATACTATTCCCAGGGGTAGACAAGAAGCAGGAAAAACATAATACTTGGTAATACAAGTGCACACATTGTACCTCAAACAATGGCAGTCAACTCAGCTTATTAGACAGTTTACTGCTTCTGTTCATGCCTCTCTCTTCCATGATGTCACGACTCTGAAATCGCTATAAATACGTAATTATTTTTATGAGGCGTTTATGGACTCAACTTGGGTGAACAAAACGATAGCCTGTTTGATAGTCTGGCAGCGCCCCGCCCCTCCGCTTTTAAAGTGAGGGGCGGGCGCTGCCAGACTAGGTGTTTGGTGAAAGCTCAGAAGTGTTATCACGTGATAATAAATTTTCGAATCACGCCCATATTGGAAGAGACAGTTACTTATTCTTCTTACTACCATGGAACAGAAGCGCAACCAAGGAATCTTTTGTTCTTCGTAAGTTATAGATACACTTGCTGTAATCTTGATGTGCACAGTTATACTGTTTCAACTTTGTATGCAGTACTTGCAGAGCTCTCAACCTGTCAGTTACCTTAGAGTGATGACTGAGTTTAAAATGAGTGAGAAATAAGTATGTAGGAGTGAGACATGCTGGTGAACATCCGACAATGTGCAAAACATACTTAGCTAAGGGGTCTGGTGGCCATGTACCCTGGGAAAATTTTGAAAAATAGCTAGATTATACAGATTTGAGAGCATCTTAAAATATTATTATTAATGTAAGTGATAAAGCAGTAAAAACAACTCACTTGCATGGTACAACTATACTATTTAGCTACAGTATGTAACATAGTCTATAGAGTTATTGTTTGCTACTGTGAGCTTTATTGTATTCAATACACAAAGAAAACACCATAACCGGCAATGCTGGCACAAAGGCCACTGTGAAAGGGGAGTAACTTGTACTGAGCTAACCAGATATTACAAGTAAACAACCACTGTGAATAATATTGGGTGCTATTCACTATAGGAAGCCTTAGAGATAAAAATTAAATTTGCTGCAGCATCACAGTGCAGCTACACGTGTATTTGCATGTGATACAAGAGAGCCGGCGCCGTTCACTACGAAATCTCAAGTATGAAAGTATACGGATCGTTGTCGCGGGGTACAAAGATTGTAACGGGCTTGGATTAGACAGTCTGTTTCTGAAAAATGCGTGAGATTTTTGCAAAACCATGCGTGAGTTGCAAAACCAAGAGTGAGATTGGAGTCAAATGCGTGTGTCTCACGCGCAATGCGTGAGAGTTGAGAGCTCTGTACTTGTAGCTAAGGCGGGTACTGATGAAAGCCGAATGGAACGGAACCAATCGGGGCGCGCTAAGTTAAAAATCATTTAAAACAGATTGTGCACTGTTTCCAACTTTCACACAAAAACTAGAATTGTACTACAATCAGTTTGCTTCTACTAGAAGTCATTTGCTCGACAGTTCTATTTAATTCCCACTGCAAGAATGTTCTGCAATTGTCTAAACTGAGCAATGATAATTTTAGCTAAGCTGCTAAACTATTTTTTTGTAAGCAGTGTTAATATAACATACTGCAGTTTGCTAGCTCTCGTAAATCGCTGCCAATAATGCACCAATCAATGTCATGCCCCACCTACCCCAGGTCGGGAAGCAGGTGGGGATTTGTCACCCAAGCTCGTCCCCGGGGTAGGGGCATTTGCAACACGAATATCCGTACTTTTCCATACTGTTGTGATTCCCGGGATAATTAATAGGGGATTTGTAACTCAAAGTTGTCCCCAGGGGTGGGGAATTTGCATTCTCGCATTTGCAAATCCCCAACTTGGGGTAGGTGGGGCTTGACATTGATAGGTGCATAATGGTAGAATTATAGTCGCTTCAGAAAACCAGCAACACTTGTGCTATAAAGGCTTGAATACCGCTACAACATGAAAATACTACAGTAGTTTACCTTTTAGAATGGTAAGGAAGTACTACATCAGGATTAAACTAAACTGGATGGATTTTATTTACACACAGCTTGCCATGTGGCGGGCATTTAATAGAACTTTCGAGCGAACTATTACTAGCATGCCTATGAACAGAAACAAATATTGTGTGACAGTTGGAAACAGTGCACATTCTATTTTTAAACTTGGCGCGCGCCACAACTCATTCCGTTCCGTTCCATTCCGGATTCATCACTACCCCTTCTAAGGCAGTGAGTGGATTGATATCAGTATGATCACATCCCAGTGGTGGATGTAAAATTTTCGTCTGGTTTAGCTTTGCAACAGGGTCAGATCTATTATGTGGACATTAGTGGAAGTCACTCAACCAGACCTCTCAACCTGGAAGCAGACCTGGTCGTGAGTAGGGACCAGTCTATTTTGCTTTTTTTTCTACCTATTTTTCTTTCCAGCAATTCTTTTATTTTTCACCTATTATGCTCCATATTTTGCTCAAGAATTATAATTTTGCTCAGCACTGATCTTTGTTAATTGAATATTTCCAAGTGCAAAGCTACAGTTTCGCCTTAAAGTGACTGTTCTATTAGAGTATCTCGATCAGAAATTACTTCTAACATGTAAAGCAAGAAGCCAGCTAATATTGCTTAACATGTGCGACTGTTTTATTAGGGTATCTCGATTGTCACTTGTTGTTCTTGTAACAATTAGCTATGCATTGTCGATATTTTAGCGTGTCTGACTGTTCTATTAGAGTATCTCGATCTTTTGTGCAATTTTTATGTCCACTTCACAAAATTGCACATATTATGCCAGCATTTTGCTCTTTGCTTTTACCCAACCATTATGCCAAAAATTTTGCTGGCGAAATCGACGGGTCCCTAGTCGTGAGAAAGCCAGCCATGCACTCATCCCCATACATGCAGCTGTGAAGCCTACCATCTTTATTAGTGCATAAACGAATGTACTGCATTCGTTCAATGGTTCGAAGGGTGCATCATTCGAATGACATAAGTGAAGTTCGGATTTTGCGCATGCGCAACCTGATCATATTAGCGAGCAGAAGACCATAAGAATTCAACTGCTCATCACACCATGAATAATTTCACTGTGAGCAGTTACGCTTGAGACACTAGAAAGTAATGGAAGGTGGTTGTGCTAAGTGTCCAACTAGTTAATTAGCTTGCATCATGAGTGGCCACGCCCATCACTAATCGCGAAGTGCAGTTGGGAGAAGCTGTAGAGGAAAAACATTGAGTTTTGTGCTACTGTAAGGTCTTTTAGCAACAGCTACATCTTGTTTTGTGTTTTCTCCAGCAGGACAAGTTAATTAGCTCTCACCACAAGTGGGCACGCCCACCGCTAAGGACAAGCTGTAGAGGAAGAATATTCCTGAGTTGTGTATTGCTGTAAGGTCTTTTAGCAGCAGTTACATCTTGCTTTGTGTTTTCTCCAGCTGCTATATCTTGTTAAACAGACGAATAATAGTGTCAATGTTCTATACCATATGCGTATTTTGTACCATATGCGTATGGTATGTACCATATGCGTATGGTATGTACCATACGCGTACGGTACGCTTTTCCGTTCCATACGCATACATACACGTATGGTACGTACCATCATGTATGTGTATGTTTGTACCATACGCATATATGCATATGGTATGACCATACCAAGAGTTCATAATATATATACTGAGGAGAGTATCCTACCCCTGTAGAAGGGCGTATCGTGAAGTTATGACGTAGCGCTTCTGAGTTCGCCCGTTTTTCTTTGTATAATTAATGATGTCATTAGTTTAACATGGTATCAATTGAACGCGTGCCTAACAACGTCGCTAGCAACCAAATTAACTCTAGCTCTAAGCGTTTCTCACCGAACTACAATTGTTCCTTCATGGGTTAAGACCGCTTCGTAGGCGTTTCTTGCTAGGCCATTCGCAAATACGGCTATACTGGCTATACTGAGCGTAAAATAGTGCTAACGATTCTTGCATTTTTACGGCTGCTTGTACGTCACAAACCACAACATCTTGTCGTTATGTCATAACTTCACGATGCGCCCTTCTACAGGGGTATACGAGAGTAGGATACTCTCCTCAGTATATATATTATGAACTCTTGACCATACGCGTATGGTACAAAATACACATATGGTATAGAACATCAACATGAGAAATTCCATTTGCCAAAGGGAGCCAAAACAAAAACTGGATTAAGCTAGCCGACTGTACACTCAAAATTATGCCACCTACATAATATGTGCTGCCTACATAATATGTAGCTATAGCACCAATATTCATCAAACCTTCGAATGTTGCATTAAAACCTTCGAAGCATAAAATCGACATTCGATTATGCACTAATCTTTATGATGGGGCACATGCACATACATTTGTTTTAACAAAACATGTTTTAAAAGGCACAACTAGCTAGCTATGTGAGTGCAATACTGCATGCTGTTTACCACAGCTTATAATATCTCTATGCTATAGTGTAGCCTACTATATGACAAGAACCTATTATTTTTGCTCCATCGTTGAATCACGTGATATCAGTCTTTCAACTCAGCTGATGTATTGGTTCACCAGTGATTTATCGTTGAAATCACCTAGAGTAATCAGTATCCAGCTGTGGATTTAGTGTTCAGCTCAGATTTTCCGCACAAGTACACCTCACAACAATCGAAATTAAGTAATAAACATTTTTTTAATTAAACCAGGCGCACGCCCACATCTGGCCAAAGGCCGGCTGTGGGCGTGCGCCTGGTTTACTGAAATTGTTTTCGTAAAAGTGTGTGTGTGTACCTATCTACCTATGTTTGTCCGTACGCACCCACGTGAGCAAAATTGTTTAATAACGGTAAAAGCAGCTTTTACATAAGAAGTAAAAGTGAAATGAAGTCTGTATTAAACTTCTGCACAGGTGAACTTTGCTCTGAGGTGGTTTCTTTTTGACGGACTGAAATATGGGTGTGGTGACTTTCCTCAGACTACCTTCCCCTTGAGGTTTTCACATTTAGCAACTGAAAAACAACGGTGTAGGCCTCATACACTGCCAGGAATAGCCTATCGCTTCGAGTTGAAAGGGGGCGTATCCCTTACGTACGTGAACAAAAATGAAGAGCAGCTTTGAGGCTTTGTCGAGAGAATTTGTGGGAAAAAATACGTTAGTCACACTATAAAACAGTTTAGAAGATAGTTTTGTGTGTAATATGTTGGTAAAAGTGGTTTATTTAACAAACGCTTCCTTAGCAGTGCATAGCAACGTAATTGAACGAATTACGAATATTTCATGAATTATGAAATATGAGAATTAGCTAATAATATTATTGCACAACCCAAAACTACCCTATTGTAAAGTAGTAATACATAGTTGGTGAATTCATAGTAGTATATACTGCCTATAGTTAATTCCAGATGAGTTAGCTAGCTGCATGGCACCTGGTTTTTAGAAGTAGCACAACATCAACTTGTTTTTTTTTTAAAGCAATAAACATTATTTTGTAATAACACAACTGGTAGGATTTCACCTAATTCTTCACCTTTCATGTGTGCTGAGTCTTTTCTCAAAAGATTTCACCTTCAAATAGGGCTCAGTTCATTGAGTTTGACAGCAAAGTGACTCATGACACATTCAAAAATGCGGGAAACCGCCAAAATTTCCGGCCCAAAATACAGAGACACCCCACTATTCTTATTAACTGATCATGTGGTACCTGCTACAAGCTTAAATCAAGGAGATTTAGCGTGCCTTAGAAAAATTTATTGAAAATCGTGAGATCAGCAAGCGGTCGGGATATGAAGGCTGAAATCGTGTGTCACACGACCAAATCATGAGAGTTGAGGGGTCTGCTCAACAAGTGTGCTTTGCTCAGCATGCTGTTAGGAGAGTCTGGGGGCACCAACCCCAGGAAAATTTTGAAAAACAAGTTGATGTTTTAATACTCTTCCTATCTAACTAAAAATAATAGGCAATTAGCTAAGGTCACATAAACTTTATTTGTTTTTCATCATGTACTCAAAATAGCAGTGCGAGAGGGTAGATTTTTATTTTATTTTTGCTGAAGGTAGCTACTATCTTTAGAACGTGCTGGATAGCTGCACTCAGCCACCAGTGGTATAAAAAATCCTTGATGAGGTAAGAAAAAACAGCCATGCAGGCAGGATGAGAAACTAATAAACTAAGTTTGTGTATATGTAGCCTAAACAACCATATATATAATTTAATTTATATTCATGCTATTGCTATTAGGGCTGGAAGATAATTTAGATAAAAAGATTATCGAGGTACCTAAATCACTTATCAAAAATATGATAATGATTTTTGTTATCAAGATAATAGTAAATCTTTGTAATCTATTGTATATCAACCATGCACAGTCACTTGTGGAAAGGTGTCAGAACCAGTTTAGGAAGTGGTAAAATTTCTGACTTATCAAGCTCTACATGATTTTATGTCAACAAATATGTAAAACTAAACAGTGCCATAGCCAGCACTCAGAGCAGTGTGTGTGCTGATGGAAATGATACATATGCATACATACACAGGCAAGAGAGTTTAACTGGCATCGGAAAACCACAATACTAAAACACAACTTACACAAAAAAACCAAGTTAAGTTAGCTATATTGGAAGTTTATATTGTAGGTGGCATGGTCTCTGAAGATGACTCAGTAGTGAAGTGAGGCTATGCACAACAAGGGACATGGTGAAGGCACAATTGGCAAATGATCCCAATCAAGCCAATATGGCACAATAGACTCTGTTGTATCTAGAGGCCACTGGTGATGTGCTAGTATATCAGGGGCGTGGCATTGGCACTAGTTAGTACAGTGATCACAGTCTATAATATTATGCATACAGTCATGTGCAACATACAGGAGATAGTTACACATTGTTGTATATCATCTTCTTGCTTATTACAGATTCACAGTAGAGTATAGTTAAACCAGGTGGAAAATAATTCCAGCTAGAAAGCCAGGTGAAGGATGAAGATGTACAATACAAGTATTACATTACAACATACTCATTACCTTGTTGTTTACGAGCGCATCAGCTGGTTGCATGTTCACTGACGCCTGGAATGCATATCCTGCATACAAAATACACAGATACAAACATTTAAACACTGATATATACTTGTAATCTTGTTGTTTACGTGTAAAATGGCCTCTGGCTCTTCTGCAATCATGGACCTGCAATCACTCCATGAACATTTACTAATCTTCTCCTTCACGCAATCTGTAATTAAGCAAGGGTATGGTACTGGGCATTATATAGAATTAGTTATCAGCATGAACAGGCATACTTATATGGTTGTGCCTTCATTCACAGGCGAATCTATCTCTGCTTAGTTCATGTTTGTAGGCCTCTTAGTTTTCTCAAACATTTATTTAATTATGTATTATTATATATGACGTAATCTCGACCACTTTTCCTATTATTCTTAGTACTTGGTTGTATAATCCAGTTAGATAATTAGATTTATAAATACTGTATTGTAATTCACGAATTATTTGGTAATTGTGTTGCTATGCACTGCTAAAGGAACCATTCCTATAACAAACCACTTTAAACTGCATATTACATACAAAAGTAGCTATCTTATCAACTGTTTTATAGTGTGTCTATCATATTTTCTAATGCAAATAATCCTCAGGGCTGCCCTTCATTTTCGTTCACGTAAATGCACCTATCAATGTCATACTCCACCCCCACACCCCCAGGGAATACAGGTCAAATTCCCCAGTACTGGGGCTAAGAAGCTGGTCAAAAACCCCACTATGTCCCCACCTCAAAACAGGGGTTTCTATTAGGGCTGAGCGATACTGCCATTTTAGTATCACGATCGATACTAAAGCCACTATTCATGATACTGAATAGTTCACGATACTTACAAATAAGTCAATCATAGCTGGTGCTACATAGCATATTGCTCAGCATTCCTGCAGGAAGTCCTTATAGGTGATAACAAACTAGCCACTATCATCCTTGTTTACAGTAACAGTTATTGTAACACATGCTTTGAGGTTGTTATGGTGTTCACACCTCTCTGCAGGGGAAACCAGATGGGTGGACTTTATCATTTACAAGAATTCTTAGCCTAGCACTGCATAACAAATGAATTTTTAATGACAGTAATGTACAGGCATGGTATCACGATAGTTAATAACAAAACATCACGATATCGATACTTTCAAAATATCGCGATATATCGCTAAAACGGTAGTATCGCTCAGCCCTAGTTTCTATAGGGGATTTGATTTATGTATTGAAATATTTTTTGGTTCAGCATAATCAGCAAACTGCTGCCATCAAAAGCGTAGAGCTTGACATTGATAGGTGCACAAGTACTGGTAATGCCCCCCCCCCCCCCCCCCCCCCCTTCAACTTGAAAGATATGCCAATTCTGGTAGCCTAAGAGACCTTCAACATTGTTAAAAGTTGTTAAACATCTGTAAAATTGAAAGAAATGACCATTAAGTATATGAAGAGTCACTACACCCTTATTTCAGACCACTCAAAGTGAATGTTTACTACAAACTTTCAATTCTTACATTTTAATGTTTTTGCTTACATGGGTGCATATGGACAAACAAACATAGGTATAGTTTGTTCACGTTCACCTGAGCCTCCCCCCCTTTCTTGCTAATAAGTCTTGTTATGTGGGCCAGCTGCCCAAAACGTTAAGTAGCACTGTGAAGCCTTTTAATGCTGGAACTGTTTAGCATTGATATGGGCAAGAGCAAGTGAGCTGTGAGGGTCATTGGAAACAGCTGAAATTGAAAACTGAAAAACTAAATTTGGTCAAAATAATATAATAACAGGTACCTCTTAACAAAGACCACCTCTGTAATAAGATCACCTGCATAATAAACCAGCTTCTATTATAAGACCACCTCATTATAGTAGTTATGTCAAAGTAGGTCCAACAAATATGGCTAAGGTGTACTCATAATGTAATAAAGTATCAATCAATCAATCAGTATTTAAAAGTTAAAATAACAGCTGCAGGGTTTTACAAAAGGATCTACTCTCTTACTGTGCCAAGATCGACCTAAAGTCCATGGCCATGTCACAAATGAAAATGGAGCAACTGTATGCTTAATTTACTTTGCTGATACTGGATTTGATAATGGATTTCTCATGAATTGTGCATTATTCAGGAATTGCGTAGTTACAAAATCAACATTAATGATCTTGGATTTTATGTCTTGATAATAGTTAGGCACTCGTAATAGGCATCTTTGAAAATTTAAAAACCTGAGGTAACATCACCTCAAGTTTTTAAATCTTCGAAGACACCTATTACCAGTGACTAACTTACCAAGACACAAAGTCCAAGATCATTAATTTAACTAAGCAACTCTTAAATCATACACAATGCATGAGAAATCCATTATTAAATCCAGGAGTAAATTATGCATGTAATTGCTCCATTTTCATTTGTAACATGACCATCAACTTTAGGTCTTGGCACGGTAAGACAGTATATATTTTTATAAAACCCTGCAGCTGTCATTTTAACTTTTAATTACTTACTGATTGATTGATCGATACTTTATTACATTATGAGTACACCTTAGCTATATCTGTTGGACCTAACTACTATAATGAGGTGGTCTTAATAGAGACGGTCTTATTATACAGGTGGTCTTGTGGTCTTTGTTAAGAGGTACCTATTAATATGAAGTTTTCAGTTTCATGTTTCAATTTCAGCTGTTTCCAATGTCCCAAGTTGTGAGGTTTTGAAATATTGTATAGGCTGTGTTTCTCATTATGCCTGCATCAATCAAGACTCACGGTAGTGAGTCGCGCGGCCAAGAAACTACAAAGCGCACGCCCAATTAAAAGACGCGTGGCCACTACTGTGAGTTATTTACGTGTAGGGCCGGTTTCGCAATATTAGTCCTAAATTATACAACATCTCTCAATAGATTTGTATTGCGTTACGTGATAAAAAAATCTTTAGGAGTCGTCATCATCATCATAGTTTTCTTGTGACCTCGCTAAAATAAAAAAGTAACCATCGCAAAATAAAAAATAGGTGTATTTCACTTTATTTCTCTACCTTATGTTACAACTACTGTCACGTTATACCAGTCAACATAGTCGTGTTTGTATAGTCCATCTAGCACTGACATTATCCAATCCTGGTTTGCCTATACGCGTATTTTCTTCAATTAAACCTCTAATCCCTACAATAACTTTTAAAGGCACGACGTGGACACAAACTCTAATGCCTGATAAACAAGTTGTGACAACGCGCTGAACCGTAAGTTCCCTAGGGATGGCGTTTTAAGCAGAAATCTTTTAAATTCCATTTAGTGCCACACCCCAATGCGAGCGTTTATAAATCGCCAGTTGTCTTATGGTGTGAAAAACAAAATCACTAGCGAAGGTGCTTTAAGCATACTCTTCAATTCTCTATTTACTTGTAATTTTTAATAGATTAACCACAAAGGCCGATAAGGTGAATACAAAAGGTAACAAGCCTTTAGGGGTTACCACCTCTATGTAGTATTTACCATGTAGCTTGTGTTTTGGCTTTCGTTGAGTATTATGCACACACAAATGGTGCAACAAAATTTTGTAATGGATTGCTCGAATGTGGTTGGTGGTGTTGTGGCTCGAATGTGGTTCGTGGTTTGCCAGTGACCATGTATGAGTTGGGGTTGTTCCACACAACTTACACAATATTCAAATTTCATGATGGCCATGAAAATTTCTTGCCATATGGTAAACATACAACAATGTGTAACAATGTTAATCAACATCACATCAAGACTTGAATAAAAATAGTTCCAACAATAGT
Source organism: Dysidea avara (assembly GCF_963678975.1). Taxonomy (NCBI): domain Eukaryota; kingdom Metazoa; phylum Porifera; class Demospongiae; order Dictyoceratida; family Dysideidae; genus Dysidea; species Dysidea avara. The sequence continues at coordinate 18,606,177 of NC_089282.1, read as the reverse complement.
GATGATTTCTTGTATGTCAGCATGACGATACTGAGAACTGTAAAAGAATAAGCAGGCACTGAAGTTAACCTTAAATTAAACACTCATGCAACTGACCTGGAACATTGGTCGCAACACCAAAAACACTTGTTTCGATATCTGATGACACAATCCAGTAGGCACTGAATTAAAAGAGAATGTACAAAAAATCAATATGCCGGGCTGTATCAATAATAGCATGGATAATCAAAATGAACAAAAATTATATCCCAGGCTAAGTGAATGAATAACATAACTGTTGGGTAAGCATGTCAAACCTGAACATTAGGACATTAGTCAAACAAAAGTACGCTATCACAACTTGGTCATAATACAATGTTTGTACCACTGGACTTCACACTGGTTGCCCAAAAATTGTGCCATTCCAGGACAACAGCATAATTATGAAACAAATAGTTACTACAACACAGAAGGCTTACTGTTGTACTGTCTACACTGATATACCATAATTTAAAAACATAACAGGTAGGCATTAAATACAATACACTTAACATCTGGGTACTAGGAAAAAATCACTAACATCACAACATGTAAACTGACCTAGAAATTAACACCTGATGCCACTACAGTCTACACTGGGTATTTGTTTGAACCCATCAACACTATACCCGATACATCTGAGTAGACTGACCTGCAAATTCACATCACTAGTATACAGTGATAATTGATAACTACAAAAACAACAATTGCAATAATACAATTCTTCTGTACGTCAACTGAACTGAAATTCATGACACTCGATACCGAGACCTGTAAAAGAATAAGCAGGCACTGAAGTCAACCTTAAATTAAACACACATGCAAACTGACCTGGAACATCGGTCGCAACACCAAGACACCTGTTTCGATATCTGACGAAACAATCCAGCAGGCACTGAATTAAAAAGAGAATGTGCAAAAAATCAATATGCCAGGCTGTACCAATAAAGGATGGATAATCAAAATGAACTAAAAATATATATATCCCATATGCAGGTTAAGTGAGTAACATAACTGTTGGGTAAGCATGTAAACCAGAACATTAGATCATTGGTCAAACAAATGTACGCTATCACAAACTGGTCACTGATAATTGATAACTACAAAAACAACAATTGCAATAATACAATTCCTCTGAACGTTAACTGACCTGAATTCATGACACCTGTATTTTTGTTCTTGCATGGTCTCAACTTACATATGTACCATGATCACATTCAACTGCTAGTGGATAAACCAGTATGACCAGATGGCCTGCAAAAACCAGCAAGCAGGTGTTAAATACTATACACCTAAAGCCTGGAATATGAAAAATATTATATAAGCATTATTCCACACTGATATAGTAATAGATTATAGGACGTTGTGGAACTTGCCTAAACGTGTAAACTTGAACATGAGGACAACTGCATAATCTGGACACTTGGAATTGTCCAATACCTGATGAACAAGTTAGTACTAATGACATTCACTTCAACATTTTATCCCAGCTGGCTGAATCTCTTGTAACTGAGTAAAAAGTGTTTATTTTCCACCTGCAACCAAAGTTCTACATTTTGATCTGTGGTTGAGTGTACATAAACTGACCAGGAAAATCAGTATGCCATAGCCGGGGTATGGAAATGGTTCCTTTCCTTCTGTTGTGACATTACTTACAGCTGACTGGTAAATGAAATGATCATCAATGTCCCCGTGGACCCCAACAATGAGTATATCAATAACTTCACAAGTTGGAATGAATTTCCTTTCAACATGTGGTGGAATGAATTTCCTTTCAGCATCTGGTGGACAGGTCCATAAACCCTATCGCACAAACACGGTGAATCAGTGTGTGGCGATGTGACACGTTACACAAACTTCACTTCTCGTTTCGTTAGCATTCAAGACCGGCATATATCATAGAGTACCTCGATCAGTATTCTTGACTCTTACTTCTTCAAGCGTTGCTCAAGCGATGTAGTTTCTCACGAGGGGCTCGAGTTTCTCATTAAAGTCAAGCCGATTAAAGTACGCCTCACCATCTAGTTACATTCTTAAACCATTCAATTTAAAACCACGTATCACGAGTGTCCGCTTAAGGTAATTAGGGACTTTCCACGAGATTTCCCCTAAATAGATCACGTGTTAGTTGTCAATCCGGTGGATTCTGGTGGTATACATGGTTCAACAATGCGGTAAGTGTACATATGCTGTCAATAATTGTTTGTGCACTGCTAAACTAAGTTATTTTTGTGTGATAAGCATGCTTGAGGAAAGGTCTGGGGGATGACACTAATGTTTTGACAGCAGTTGATGATGGCCAGGCGAAGAACTGCGAGAAGAACTACTGTGATAGTGTGATAGTAGGGAAAAATTCCTGCCTAGGGGCATTATCTACAGCTACTGTATTATATTGCCGATATGTACATCCGGGCCAAGAATAAAGGTGAAAGTGGTAGTAAGGCTCAATCCTATTATTCTGCTGAACAGGCAAGGGAGTCTGGGACTCTGGGGGCATGCTCCCTCAGGAAAGTATAAGTATTACAACTTTTTTGTTTTAATTGCTTCATCAAGTATAAAAATTTCAGTCAAAAGGTGATGATCGAGGCTCTGGTCTTATGCACTGGTTGGAGTGGTTGTATCGATACTGCACTGTGGCAACCTTGAGGGGTTAGTGCTGGCATTATCCTTGGCAATACTATTCCACCTCCCCGAGTCTTGATGATTGAGTCCTCCATTCCTTTCTCTGCTGCTCCAATCCTGAAGTTGTGACCACAGTCAAAAGGTGACGATCGAGGCTCTGGTCTTGCATCTATACTGTACTGCAACACCCTTGAGGGGTTAGTACCGGCATTGTCCATCACAATACTGTTCCATCTCCCATATACAAGTCTTGATGGTTGAGTCCTCTATTCCTTTCTCTGCTGTTCTAATCCTGAAGTTGTGACCAAAATAATAAAAAATGGTTATAACAGGATAAATGATTATGGTGATAACAATTACAAATGTATTTATAGCTGTGTAGCAACTGTAAACTAATTAGTCACTTGCAAGTTTAATTAGGTGTCTGAAGCATTTAACATGCACAGATATGAGATATATTCGTCACATGCAGGCAGTAAAGATAGATTTACTCTAATAGAACAGTCATACTACACCGTAAATTCATACTTCCGAATTTACGGTGTTATGAAACAATCATTATTATGTATGGATTTTACTGACTCTCCAAGATAATATTCTGCATTAATGTTAATTGCTCATTTCCAAAAAAATTACCTTTTAAACCAAATGTAGAGTCTATCACTGACAAAAATGAGTGATATCCACCCCAAAAACACCTTCGCTGTAAAAAAGGCGCGCCCAAGAAACTACAAGTACCTGGGAACCCAATGTAAAAAAACAAAAAGAAAACAGCTCAGCTGAAGTGAAAAGTAACTGGTAACTTAAAGAGCTGATATCTGAAGTGGCCAAGAATACAATTACTAAAGTTTAATCCATGCAAGAACACCTTGGCTATAAAACAGGTGTGTACATGAAAGTAACTGGCAACTGAAATGGCTGATATCTGAAGCGGCCAAGAATGAATGGTCATATGCAACTAATTCAAAAATTTAACACTGAACCTTTATAATTCAGCTGTGTTCTATATTCACTCTTGCTGCATCGTAAAGTAATTTCTTTTAACTCTAATTGGCTGGTAATTTGGCCGCCTTTTTTTGCTCTATTATACTGACTATTAAAAAAGGCGGCCAAATTACCAGTCAATTAGAGTTAAAAGAAATTACTTTACGATGCAGCAAGAGTGAATATAGAACACAGCTGAATTATAAAGGTTCAGTGTTAAAATTTTGAATTAGTTGTATATGACCATTCATTCTTGGCCGCTTCAGATATCAGCCATTTCAGTTGCCAGTTACTTTCATGTACACACCTGTTTTATAGCCAAGGTGTTCTTGCATGGATTAAACTTTAGTAATTGTATTCTTGGCCACTTCAGATATCAGCTCTTTAAGTTACCAGTTACTTTTCACTTCAGCTGAGCTGTTTTCTTTTTGTTTTTTTTACATTGGGTTCCAGGTACTTGTAGTTTCTTGGGCGTGCCTTTTTTACAGCGAAGGTGTTTTTGGGGTGGATTTTAAGTACCTGTACCAAATTTTAATAATGGATCACATGAATGTACTATTTCATGATAGGAGGTACAGGATGATACAAAATTGAGATAAATTCATTAGCCGTACATATAAATGGTGGAAGTCCACCCACCCTTGTTCAACAGGGTGCATGGATGTACTCTTCAAGACTAATAGAATAGTCAAGAGACTAAAATAACAAGAGTCAAGTGTATAATTAATAACCTCCGACCCACATCACTTTTTTGAGTATTGAAGATTCAGGCATGTAAACAAGTTTACAACATGAAAACATGCTTGTTCCAGTACAAAACCATTGAGAGTGAGCACATGTTCACTTCTTTGATATTACTACATTTGGCAAGGGGCTCAGGTGAACCCGTACTGACTATAGGTATGCACACACACACACACACACACACACACGCACACACACACACACGCACACACACACACACGCACGCACACACACACGCACACACACACACAGCCAACTGAAGTTGTTTAGCAATACCAGGGCCCTAAGTAGGGACCAGTAACCAGAGCTTATGATAACATCCCAACACCAGACAAAATCCGGCCAAATTGCCTAGATGTCTGTCCATAATGCAATTTGTCCGGACATAGTGTCCCATCAAAGCAAAAGGATGGAGCCTAAGGGCTGAGCTGGCATGCTATCAACAATAACAGTCACTTGGTTGCCAGGAGATATACATTCTTACAACCCAAGGGAGTGACCACAAATGTACCAATGCCAACCCTCCGTTGTACTGTAACCACATAACAGCTGCAGTAAGGCATGTGACATCTTATCACTATAATGTTCATTTGCTATGCTACAGTGAACGTATTGGGCATTCATCTTCCACATGTCCACTAAATTTTAGCAATTGTCCAGCCAATTTTGGTTTGCCAGGACATTGTGGCAGGACAACAGAGAATCCTTATCATAAGCTCTGAGTGACAAGCTGTTGTCTTCACACCGATCACAGTAGTGACAATGTCATGTCAAATCCCCCTGACGGTGGAACTGTACACATACACGCACACACACACATTTTTACAAAAAAATTTTTGGTGTTCCTGGTTTATTAGTCTTCTAAGGTAACACTTGATTGAATAAATACAATAGAATTATTGCATAAATCTGCGTGACATGCAATGCATGGGGTGCAACATAGAATTACTATAATGTAGTATGATTTTTCATATCCCTTCAAACACCTGATTTCCTTCCATTCTACATAAATTCACCTAGGCCTACTGATAAAAGTAAGTTTTGGCGAATTTTTGCAGAATAGTTACCAGGCAGTTTGATCCAGAGTTAAAGGGTGAGGTCCACTCTAGAACATTGTAGTTGTAGCTTCAGTCTAGTCATAACAAATAATCGCTCTCCAGCAATTTTTCACCATTTACTCTTACCATTAAGTCTTTAGAAGTAGTAGTAATCAGTCGTAATATCATTAAACATTAGAACAGTACTGATTTTATAGTTGTATTTTACGTATGCATGAAGAGGCCTGATAAGGGTGGTGCTAGAACAACATCAAAAGTTAATTAAGTTGTTAGCTATACATAATAGTAAATGTTGTTTATACACTTGGCTGCTAATCTTCAAACTAGGTAGCTTCACCCATTGCCCCCTGCTGTAAACTGATTTTGGGCATGTGCCTTAGAGGGGATTTCAGTCAAAACCAATGCAACCCCCAGTATCTGACACTGCATCCAGAACTATTATAGATTTTAACCAACTGTAAGTTTTGCCTACCACTGACTGTCAACACTTTCTAGCCTTAGTGATTCCGATGTATTGATGTACCAGTGGAACCTCAGTTATCCAAACCACATCCATACCTTTAAAACTGTGTATAAAGAACTTTAAAATAGCATAAAGAGTATTGGTAAAAATATCAGTGTTATTCAACTACCCTAATAGAATAGTCACTACTCTAATAGAGCAGTCATTTAATTTCATAGCTCAGTAAATCCAGATAAGTGGGTCAAGATAACTGAAGTTCCACTGTAGTATATACTCCACTTTGTAAATGTAGTACCATGCAATTTTCTGTCAGGTTTTAGAATGATGCAGTGTGTTGTGTGTGTGCATGCATGCATGCATGGGTGTGTAGTGTGCATGTGCGTGCGTGCGTGCGTGCATGAAGCTCAGGATCGTACCAGATGGCATTCACTATATACTTATATGGACTAGATAAACATGGGATGCTGCCACCTTTAAACAAGCCCTTTATTTGTGCCACCTTCCATCGTTCATTTAGAAGAACACAAGGCATAAGTGTACCACCACTTGTCCTTGTCAAAAATAGGAAAGAGTGACCACACCCCTGGATGGCATCATCTCATGCATATGATGGCTGGCTTCAAGTCAAGTGTGTGTGCGTTAACCTTACTTCCAGACAGCAACCAATGGGAGAATAGTTCATTACATTTAGAAATCATTGGTTTGAGGGAACTCGCTGCAGCAACAAACCAGTCAGGTTGCTTCCTACCGCCTAGCTTTATATAATGAACACGGTGTTTGCAAAGAATAGGATCCATCAGTACACTGGGAAACATCCATGAACCAAGGTGTGGTATTGCATTGACTACATATTGATGCGCCATTCACAATGACCGTTTTGCACTGATGCTAAGGTGTTTTGCTCAGCTGAATGCTGGACTGATCATAGATTGGTTTGTGCTACACTAAGGCTTGCTCCAGTTTTCAGGAAATGAACTTCATGTAAGCAGAAGAGGGTTAATGTTGGTCCTTTACCAACTCCAAACATACCTCTTACTCCCAACTATGATGGATCCATGTCTTCTCCACATCGAACTCTTGCATTAAGGTCTCCCATCACTAGTAAAAGATCATCAGGGGGTGCTGAACTGATCACAGTCTGCAGATCATCAAAAAAACTGATCCTTTATCTCAACAGGTGCTCAATGGGTTGGGGCATAAACACTAATGATGGTAATGTTAAGTTTGTTAAGAGTCACTTAGACACAGTTGTAAATGAGCAGATACAGCTAATTGCAGACCGAATCTCTCTTAAATCCCTCCATGTTTGTGCCATCAAGGGATCCAGCACAATAGCAACTCCTTCACCATGCTGGATAGTATCACCAGCCTATGAGAGTGAAGCACCATATATCCACCCACTTCATAGACATTATTACCAAGCCACTTGGTCTCACTAATACATACTACACCCATATGAAAACATTTCACTTCTTGTACCAGAAAATTGATCTTCTTGTCAACAGATACTGGATAACCCTTAGATCAAACAGTAGCAGTCTTTACTCCACCATCCATATTGACAAAGCTTCTAAAATTCCAGCGCCCTACACATAACCTTAGGCAGTTAAAACTGCCACAGTGCTTTGTGATAGTGACACACGGCTTCTGAAGCGAAGTTGCAATGAAAAACACTAAGGGCTCGCTACACCGGACCACTGTAGTGCAAGGCTCTAAGGATTCCAGTGGCCACTGATTAAATCAGTACGAGAAGCCACAGGAAACTATATCCTAAGAGTGATCGGCTTTGGCTAGTAATTTTTTGTAAATACAAACATTGCCCAGGTGTCACCAAGTGGAGGCACCGATTAACATAGTCTTCAGCCAGTGCACAGTGTTCTGTTATTAAGAAAAGAGATGGGGAACTATGTGTTGGACTTGAAGAGACTTTGGGTAGATGGAGAGCAGACAGCACTTGATGAAATACAGCAATTGACAATAAGGAGTGAGCTAGCCAAGCCTCCTGATAGGGATGAGATATTGAGGGCTCTTGGACAACTTGCTGTGGGTAAGGCTGATGGTATCAATGGTCTATTGCCTGATGTTTTAAAGTGTTAAGGTGGGCCATTTTTGAAGTATATCCTCAAGTAGTTTCAGACCATTTGGGAGGAGAGATGTGTGCCCTCAGGGTGGAGAGATGCTCTGCATCCCTGTGCTGAAGAAAGGACACTTGTCCTGTTGTGATAACTGGAGAGGCATTAGCCTCTTGGATGTGATTGGCAAGCTGTTTGCCAGGGTACTGAATGATAGGCTGCAGTTGGTAGTAGAAGAAACAGTGTCAGATTCTCAGTGCAGGTTCAGGGCTGGCAGAGTTTATGTTGGCATGATATTCTGTGTTCGTCAGCTAGTGTAGAAGGCCATTGAACATAATACTAAATACTAAAGTGTTTTTGCTGTTTGTCATGACTTGCTATGATTCTGTATCCAAAGCAGTTCTTTGGTGAGCATTGCAGAAGTATGGTATACCTGATGATGTGCGGTTTCTTCTTCTTGTGTGGTTTCTTTGGTTTCTTCTTCTGCTACAGTGACAGCTGGAGGTGGAAAAGTCTGAGCCATTCTCAGTTCGGAATGGTTGCGTCAAGGGTGTACCATTGCTCCCACTCTGTTTATCCTGTGCTTTGGGTTAGTGATTGATAGATGACTTAGTAGGGGTCAAGCAGTAGGTGTGAAAGTGCAGTTTAAGCTGGGTGGGAGGTTGATTGGAGGATACCAAGCTCTTTTGTACTGTCAGAGTTCTTATTTGCAGCTGCTCTGGTGTGCTCTTTCAGAGAGGATATGGTTTTGGTTGCCAGGATGTTAATGATGTAGCTAGCGATCAAGTTTGATCTTACCCTGAGTGTCCCTAAGACAAAGCTGCTGGTTGCTGGGATTGGTCTAACTGATAATGTCCTGGCCCCATTGAAATTGTATGAGTTCAAGTATTTGTGCGATCATTGGTTAAGGCATGTGGTGGGGTAGTTGGTGAGTAGGATTGTGCAATCATCTAGAGCTTTTGGTAGTCTCTGTGACTCTGTATTCACTGGAGACCAAGAGGATGGTGTATAGATCTGTAGTGTTGGGAGTGTTGTTATATGGTGCTGAAACCTGGGCTCCACCCAAGAGCTGGTTAGTAGGTTACACAGGTTCCACCAACGATGTGTTCGTTCAATCTCGGGTGTTAGCAGATCCATTCAGTGGAAGAAACACCTTACTGCTGCTGAGCTGATTAGTAGATTTGGTATGGTAGTGAGTAGTGATGACTTACTAACACAGTGCAGGCTAAGATGGTTGGGAGATGTTGCTAGAATGTCAGAAAATAGGCACCCAAAGAAGCTGTTATTTGGCTGGTTCCCTCAAAAGTGTCCTTGGAGGGACACAGTCCGAAGAAGTAAGTGTGGGATAGATGAAACATCATGGCATAAGGAAGATCAGGATCATACCAGATGGCATTCAGTGTGCACTTATGGACTAGGTAAACATGTGATGGCACAACCTTTAAACAAGCCCTCTATTTGTGCCTCCTACCATCGTTCATTAAAGAACACAAGGTACATAAGTGTACCACCACTTGTCCTCATTGAAGATAGAAAAGAGGGACCACATCCCTGGACAGCATCTTTTCATGATGGCTGGCTTTGAGTTGAGTCAAGTGCAAGCGTGGTGTGTGTTGTGTGCGTGTGTGTGTGTGTGTGTGTGTGTGTGTGTGTGTGTGTGTGTGTGTGTGTGTGTGTGTGTGTGTGTGTGTGTGTGTGTGTGTGTGTGTGTGTGTGTGTAGGTGTATACCGTGCGTGTGTGTGTACTGTGTGTGCATTGTGTAATGTGTGAGTGTGTGTATTTGTGGGTAGCTATGATGTATAATGTAACAGTATCTACAGCATGTCAACCTCGCCATCCACTGAGGCATGCATTATGCATAATTGATGGGATACATGATGCTAAAGAGGAACTGGTGTTTAAATTGCCATCTGGCTAACCTTTGTCTTGTTTCAGCTCCAACACTGCTCACATGTTGCTACACATTGATCACATTTTATCAGTATTTTTCTGCTGCTTTCCTCTAGAGTGTTTGTGACATTAATGTTTTTGATATGGCCAGGGTATAGTGATGAGTACATGTGTTATTTATCAGGTGGGGAACAGTACTGTGTTGGCTTTACAGCTTCATATAAACACATAATTTTATACATGGAAGCCATAGGACATACCCCCTTAAAACCTGTACACATGTTCACTCAGCTGATGCATATATCTACCTCATGGTATCTCTCTACAGTAACCACTGGTTGGTTCATAGCATTAATCGCATGCCATGCAGTTGCCTGAAAATCTTTGTGTATTACTCTAGGCCTTCTCATGGCAGTCTCGTCCTTTTGTTCCTTGTGATCATTGTTGGACCGACATCTTACCTATCAAATTCAATCCTTTTAGTGAAGCATGAAGTCTACCGTTAAGTTGGATAGAGCCCATGTATGCATATTACTGAATTGCCTTTGTGGTTAATTCCATGGTTTTAAATAATATATTTATCCCGAAATGTTAGAGAGTGCTGCTATAAATTAATATAGTTTTACAAAGAAGAAACCAGCTAAAACAAGTGTTTGCTTGATCGAGATACTGACATTAGGTGCTATTATACCAGCTTGTTTTGTAGTTGGACACTATGATCAATTGTAAAGTTAATAGCAATTAGCAATTGAGTGTTTCTGTTGTGTTCTTATGCTACATCTGAAATGATGGATGGCTAATTCATACTACAGTTCAGTCATTCATACATATATATGTGCAATGATAGGCAGTACAGACTATGAACATGCATTATCAACTTTGTTAAAGTGCTGAAGACAAATAAAAGTGCTGTTTAGACTTTCTTGCATGGACTTTATGCTAGTGTGTATGTGTTTGGATTAGTGAAAACTTTACTCATATTGCTCCAGTCTACCCCAGCTGTGTCAATGGGGATCTTGTGTTAATGGAAGAATTGAAGTAAATGTCAACCATCTGTGTATCAATAGTGGGAAAAGTTGAGTCAGGAGTTTATGTGCTCACATCTTTACCTATAAAACATGATATATACAGCCTATTGTGGGGTGTTAGTCATATGCCCAAGAGGATTTTCCTGCACTGACATTAAACACCTGATCATGAGTAGTGCATGCAGGGGGTCTAGAGTTTTGCAATAAGGGATTCACACCAGGGCAGTAGGTAAATAGAGCAGAGGTCTGGGGGCACAGTCCACCTGCTGTAGTCATTTTATAAAAGCTTGCATTTGCAGCAGCAGCATACTTACAGTTTCAAAAGTGTACATGTGTAAATGAAATTTGTTCAGAATTCTTTACAGTGTTGTATGTGGTGACTGTTCTATTAAACGTGATTATCTTGATCTTGCCAGTGTATAGTTGCAGTGTAGATGCAGGACATATAATACATCCATTCTCATGACAGCTGTAATAATTTTAGTACTTTAATGACTGAGCAATAAGTGTATACATTCATTTCTATCACACAGTGCTGCTAAACGGATATGTCTAAGTGGCATTAGCTTCATGCAAGGAAGTTCAGACTTGCCTACTGATGTAACCCTCAAGTTATCTGATGGGAGTATTGCAGCTAATAAGATGTTACTGGCCCTTGTGTCTCCTGTCTTCAAAGCAATGTTTTATGGTGACTTTAAAGAAGCAAATTCTACTGTGGTAGATATACCAGACAAAAAATTGAGGATCATGCAGATGCTGTTGGATGCAGTTTTTAAGGGAAGTTGTGAGATGGACAGTCTTGATGATATTGTTCCACTGATAGAGGTTGCTGACTACTACCAAATAGAGAAAAAACCACTACAACAAATGTGTGATGAAGCGATACTTACACGGTTTGAAATGAATAGCACAATAGATACACAATTATTGTCAAAATGTGCCAAAGTGATGAGTGAACAAAGCATCAAAAAGGTTGTTGAAATGGTCATGAACTTCACAAAAAGTAAATTTACACAGTTAAGTGACCTTCCTGAGCAAGTACTGCACCACTTGCTTCAAAGGAATGACATTGACTGTGAAGAAGTAGAAATCTTCAACTACTTATATGATCATCATATTATTGGACAGCGCAACCAAACCAAACTGTCTCAGATAACTGCTAGTCACTTTGCACTTGTTAGATTTTCATTAATACCTCCCCAGTATTTATTAACTGAAGTGATAAAATGTGAAGTTGTAGATAAAGAACAGGTACACAAAGCTATTGAAAACATCTACACAAGTTGTGCTCCTTTGGGACAGAATGATGGAGATGTTTATCGAAATCAGGAATTTGGCCAGTACCCAAGAATGGCAAATTATTCACTGAAGTTAGAGTGGTCTGCAGCAACCAGTGAACAAGTTTCCATTACCTACAAGACCGACGAATATGATGTGGAGTATTCCCTGAAAGAAAAATCCCTTCAAGATGTTTTGGAATCATCACCTCTGAAGAATGGAATATATTCTTTTGCTGTGATGGAGTTTTTGGAAGGAGGGTGTAGGTGTAAATATAATACAGAAATAATTGCGTTAAAAGTCATTGGATATTATGCAACCCTATGCACAATACCACTGTCACAATATAGCATAATTACGATGAATAATCAAGATGGCTGCCTTTTCTTAAAAATCATTGATGGAATGTATCGATGTCATAGCGTCAAATCAACCACCAGTCTTACTGGCCGCACACCTATTAAACTCAAGATAGTTAACATATGTGATCGATCATCATATTATAATGCTCGGAATATGTATTCCTTTAAGATCATTCCTGCACACAAATTAAAACTCAGATATACTGCAAGGTACTAGATGTTTTTCTACTAACGGTAATTTAACAATTATCGTTATACACTTTATGACTTATATATGTAATTTTTACTCTTAAGGCTTAAACCATATGCATTTATAAAGTTCAGTATATACATATTAGAGTAATACCATGCAACTGATACTGCAACATAGCACTACTGATATGTTTTTTATACTTCGTATTGTACACAATCATTTGCAATAATTATTTTATTTTCTGTAGTCAAATTAAGATATTCATGTAAAAAAATTTTATTGAAGAATTTACTTTCTGTTTTTGAAGACTACATGCACATAGCTATAGACTGAATTAGAAATTTACTAATATATCTGCAGGTGTAGAGATGTTTCAATGCTCTTTATTTCTAAAAGCTCTGCATGCATGTATGTACTAAAACCAGCCAACTATATAATTATGTTATGTATTGTCAATTCACCACCAATTTTTCTAGTTATTGCCACAATACTAAATAATCTATCATTGTCACTTTACAAATGCCTTAGTTACTTTCCTCCATTAGTTTCATTTTTTGCATGTAATCATCAACGCTACAAAATAGTATGCATGAGTAAACCAGACATGATCACATAATTGTGTTGAAAACATTCGTGACCTATGACTTTGGTTCTCATATATAACATTGTACAAAGTTTCAGCAATATTATTGGCTAAATATCACACCAGTTTCAGAATTAAGAAATTCTTCAGTCAGATAGTTAAGGTATAATCCACTTTACAAGTTGTGACAGGTGTACTTCGTGTATCTGCTCACCTCGTCATAAATTATTTTGTGAAGTGAGGTCAAATTTATTTAATTATGCAGGTGGTAAAATAATTGCCATACTTAATTTCATTAACTGCATTTGGTGCATTGACTGTATGATCATAAAATATTCATGAAAAATTTGTCTTTTAAACAAGTGCATTGAAGATTCAAAAGATAGCTAATAATGCAAAAGACCAACAAAGAGTTGATGGAAGAAAACCTTTTAAGACATGCATCCATATTAGCAAACTATACCAGCTAGGCCTTCAAATTATTTACCTGAGCAGAGCTTTCCCCAGAAAAATAAAGTAGAGCTGTAAAACTATCATATTGCTGCTAACATCAAAGTCAATTTGTTAATTATATGCATTCTTTTTACCACATCAAAAGAATTCTGAGTAAAGGCAGAACCGCTCTACCGCTCTTTTGGGAAGCCCCTAGCCTGCTGAGTATTTAAATGGATGAAGAACCTTTCATTAATTGCACAAACTTGGCCTATATTTATAAACCAGCTAGTCTTTACAAAGTGTACCACATGTACCTACATTCTATGTTGCTAATGGATTTCAAATTTAGGGAAGAGATGATATAAAGTGGCTAGCAACATAATGATGTATATAGCTAACTGATTATATATTTGAACAATGTCATTAATTAATTAATTGACCTAAAATTAATAAACATTCTGACATTTTTGTACAGTGCTGTAATCTGTTACTCGTTGCTTCCATAACTTTTGTGTTGATTTGTAATTGGTAAGAATTAATAAAGATATTTAAGATAACTTCATACTTACTGCTATCTTTTAGAGGAGAGTGAAATTTTCAGTGCTGAATAACATACGAAGGTTGGTTGACTTAGGTAAAAATTCCTAACTTAGAAAGGAATATGACATGCTAAAGTCAGTGAGTGCAGTGTGGCATGCAGTTTAATTTGCTTTGATTTGTAATCAATTACATGGATACAGTCAGTACACAAATTAGTTGAAGTGTCATCAAGCAACACATAATTTATTTTAATAGTGTTTGTAATGCAGATGTGGGACAGGGTACCAGCTGGTGAACAACAAAATTTATGTTATGGACCTAAAGTTTCCTGTAGGATTTGCATACTCCTACTCCTTGTAAGTTGTGCTAGTAAGCTTTGATTCAAATTTGCAAGCAAACATTTTTAAGAGGCAAACATAAATAAACACATATAAGGTACCGGAGTTTGAAGTTAAAGTCCACATGCTAAACAACCTACAGTATAACAATTGTAATCAAAATGATTCTGACTCCATGTATGTATATGTAACCTTCTCACAAGTCCTTGTATGACGATATATGGTAGTTATGATAAACCTTCAGTTGACAAGAAGTCAGTATGCTTTTAATTTAGGTTGTAGAATGTTAACGGAATGTTAACAGTTGTACAATGAATATCGAACGTATGGCTTTTATTATCATGGTCTGCCCTACCCTAGAATATGCATCATCAGTATGGGACCCACATGCTCAGAACTCTAGTTGTTCTAAAGAAATGGTACAAAGACAAGGTGCTCGATGGGTAACATCCAACTATGATTGGAACAGTAGTGTTACATCTATGGTTGAAGATCTTCAGTTTCCCACCTTATCACATCAACATAATTATGATTTCAAGACTAAAATTGTTCTATAACTCTGTATCATTCAGCCTTGAAGATTCCTCCATATTTTTCCACCACACCACTAACATCCACTTCATTTCACCACTACTCCAGTAAGAACCAAATTCACTTTTTTTTCCAGAACAATAAATGATTGGAATAACTTACCTGTTGAAACAATCGAATCTCCCTCTGTTGGACAGTTTTTAGTTAAATTACATGATTTATTGCTGTAACTATCGATTTTGTGACTTACTCCGGGCTGGTCCCCTGGACATATCAGTGATTCTGTCTGTCCAATAATAATAAAATAAAATATATGTAGAGGAGTACAGTACACTATAGTTGTTGTGGCTCCTTTGGTGCATATCAAGTTTCTGGAGAATTAATTCACAACCTGCAACTGGTCAGCAATTTATGATCATGCAGTAGAGTGGGGAAGTGATTCCAATAAGTCACAGCATCAAGACTTTTATTTGTTCAGCTATTATTCAATTGAGTTGGTAATATGGGCTGGGAATGATTCAATAATATATTTTGATATAATACTATTACCACTTACGTAAATAATGCAAATATGCAATCAACATTATGGCATTTCATACAGACAATAGACCTGTGCTATATGGTACATTACATATTTATCTGATTACAGACATGCATGCAGAGATTGGGGTGGCCGACAACTGGTAAGGGCAGGGACTGCCAGTAGCTTGCATATTAATTACAAACTAGACAGTACTACACAATTACTTTAAAAGTGGGATGGGTGAGTCTTGTTTGTACGTTTTGCAGAGACAACAAAGTTGTAAAGTACAGTCATACACCGTCAGTATTAAAATGGTCCATTACAAAATTAATATAGTCACTGCCATGTGTATGAAAATCACAAAGAAAGTATGTACATTATTATATATACACTATAATATTATATGGAAAAATGTCTGTATCTATGTAAAGCACAGCTACATTTATAAACTAGCCTTTACAAAGTGTGCTTATATTCTGTATGCAGCTATAATTGCTAATGCACATGCTCCATGTCAAATTTAATGTAAGGTTCTTTCTTTGGCATATTCCTGAACATTGTCGGGACTGGTAGAGTTGGCTGTAGTCCATCAAAATAGATACATATGCTGAAAGGATTTCTGCCATCAACACTATTCGTTGACCTAACTTTTTCAATTACATTACTTCTATAACTGTTCTTGTTACTCTCTTCAATACATTTTATAAAGCCAAAATTTTTGTGAATGTACACAGAAATTAAATTATTATTTGCCAGCATATTTTTACATAAACATATGTCATCAGTATTTTTAATTGCAATGGAAAGGTTTGGAATATAGTCTGACTCGTGGTACATTGTAAAGGATGAAATTCTACAGGAATATATTCCATCTCTTAGCAAGACTGATTTAATGACAGAACTGTCATCCTGTAATTTTCTATAAAAAATTGTGACCTTACATTGGTCTAATTTCTTAGACTGGACTGTAACACTTTGCTGCGCATGCCATTCTACCCTCAAAGGATAAGCTGGCTTCCTTAAACAATATCTCAAAGACTGGTCAGCTTCTCCAATTGGACTGCAACTAGAATACAGATATTCAAAGGCTCAAATCCTTATCAACTTGGGGACATCTTGCCACCACAGAAGACAACAGCTGAGGAATGATCACTGAGTATCTGACACACTGGAAGAGTTTCAATGCAAGCTGAAACACATTTTGGGTGTTGTCCTTCTGGTAATCATACCATTTTCCCAGAAAATTAAAGACGTCTATTTCATGGCTTGCAAGGTCATTACGATTTAATAGAAGCAATAACACCTCCCCTGGAAGATCTTTGGTTTCATCAAACTTAGATACAAAATCATTGTTAATGTAGCTCATGACCTTATCAGCTGCATTCTTGTGACTTTCCTCACTCATCACACTAACATACTTTGGTAACAAGGTAAGGTAATTAGAGGAATCCGATTGTGATAGGATGGCTTTACCACACATGTGAAGAAATGGTACTTTACTGATTTGGTAACGTTCAGCAACTTCCATTAAAGAAATGATGTCATCAAGATCATCAATCTCACAACATCCTCGATAAATAACATCAATGATTCATTGAATTGTTTTGCAGTTGTTGGCTGGCAAATATACTTCTGATTTATTTCCTTCCTTGAAATTTCCAAAGAGCACTGTGGAGATGCAGCGGCCAATAGTCGTTTTTGAGTGGAAATAGCGCTTGAGGGTGATATCAGGCTTCTGATAAAGTGATGAAGTAACTTCTGCAAATCCCAACTCATTTCTTAGGCATATTCCTTTAGACTTACTGTAAATACAAATTAAAATTAAATTATATATGTACATAGAAGAGTTTATAGTGACACATAATAAAAGTGCTAAGATACAAAGTAACATGTGAAGATTGTCATGAGTATAGTAAATACTTCTTGTATACCTATTTCTTTGTCTCTTTATGTATAAGCAAATTCTGTGAATAATTTTCTACCCAGTTTTATCTTTTATCATACATATCGTACTGTATAGAAAGGACCACAACGGTTTGGGCGTAGCCAATCAAAAAACATCACCCAAAAACCAGCCTCACTTTCCCTGACAACGATGAAGTAGTATTGGTTGTCTAAAACTAAGTCCAAACAAGCCTTCACTTTGACTCAAAGCGCTTTCAAAAAGTTTGCTATGATTTTTAAAAAATATATTAAAAGGAATTTTCTAGTGACTGACTGACTGGCAATTTAACTGACTGATTCATTCAGACAAGCATAACTCAATAATGGCTACGGTTACGGGCTTGATTTTTTCACTATTCAACATTGCTTCAGCCGGTTACATGCCTTTTGGCATACCGCAGTACATACAATGCATTCTTCATGGACTTACCAATGTCCTCCTTTGTGTCCCATACATCTTAGCTGACAGTGAAACTGTGAAAGGTGTCGATTTGGCAGGTCCCTTGTGATGGCTTTTCTTTGTAATGGAAATCGTCCATATTTTTCACAGTCAGTGGCTACTTTGCTTGCAGAGGTGCTTTTCAAACAGTTTTTGATTTGTACTGCTGTGTAACGGGTTGAACATAGCTGATAATGAAGCATAGTGGGTACTTCACTTTTCATTGTTTACTGTGATTTAATATCGTGCACTACTCCAGCTTGTTTCAGTACTTTTTATCAATGTGCCATGGTCCCTACTTTAGTTGAAAATTCCAAATTATTTTGTGTACTTGTTGATTAATTGTAGACTACCACGTTGGAGCTATGGTGCCACTCATTTTAGAAATTTAACCACCCTGCAATAATACGGGTAAGTAGAATTCTAGGAAAACGGGAACGGGACGGGAACGGAAACAACCAGCGGAAAATACCTGATAAAGGTCATCATACCAATATAAAGGTTGGATTTTACAGCACAATGCTTTGCAGCATTGTTGGATTCTTCCGCTAAAATGATCGAAACACTCTAATAGAACAGTCACCTGTAGTAAAATACTCTAATAGAGCAGTCAAAAATGTTTTGTTATCTATCCCACCAGAGACCCACATTGATGGCCTGTGAATTGATGGGCTATATAACTGTCATAGATTAGGTATATTGACTAGCTAAGTCATCAACATTGAAAGTTAGCTACTCCCTTGAAGCCATAAAATTTATAGCAAGATAGCATATAATTATAAGTTTACAAACTAGAATTCTAATTAACTGACATTGCCTGCATATAGATGAGGGAAGTTGTACCTGCAACCTCAGGAAAATGTCACATGATGGGCACATGACAGTTGAAGTATGTGTACATGCATGGCTCCAATGAGAAGACTAAGGACTATATGCAGGGCCGCCCACAGGAGGGGGGGGGACAACTGGGGAATTTTGCCCCGGGCCCCAGCCTGAAAGGGGCCCCAGGAGGCCCCCTGAATACCTGTTTAAAAGATCGATATACTCTAATAGAGCAGTCAGATCTAAATACTCTAATAGAGCAGTCACAGTATTCTTCAGAGGAGCAGTGTAGCAAGTTTATAGATAAGGAGATATGGTTGGTGATGGGTAGTTATTGTCATTGCCAGCAGGTTGTGACCTTTTTTTTTTTTTTTTTTTTGGTCTTCACCTTACAACTTGGGTCAAGGGCCCCACTTTAACTCTTTGCCCTGGGCCCCTTAATTTCTCTGGGCGGCCCTGACTATATGAGCAGTCATGGGGCTCTTGCATGGAGTCACTTTAGCTTGACAAGCATACCAGTGCCAGTGGCGGATCTAGGATTTTTAAAGAGGGTTTCTGACACACACACACGCACACACTGTGCGCACACATACACACACTGTGTGCACACATACACATCAGGGGCGTAGCCAGGACTTTTTTGAAGGGGGTTTGGATTTATAGTGGAATGTCTTACAGGGAAGGCCTGGGTGCTTCCCCTAGACCATGTTTGGACGAAAATGATGCATACACAAAATGTGCCCTTAGGCAGTAACATTAAAAGGTGCTGTTTATGCATCTAACTAAAACCTACACACTGCTGTTTATGCAGCTTATAGAAACTATAAATCTAGCTGTTCACTTCCAGACAGCATACTGACAGCCAACTTTAATTTCCTAGCACACGGAAGCCCTCCACACTCAAGTCCCTTAGTTGGCAATACTTCTTTCCAGATACATTATTCTCGGCCGGTCCTCCTGTTGATGGTCAGCAACTTCAGACTTGGCTTGTACTCCAATATGTTCGAGACATCACATACCCACAACATGTAACAAATAAACAAACCATTCGTCTAAATATACATCAACAATTCACAGTTTGTGCTAACCTGACACATGTATAACATGACCACTCAAATTTATCAGCTGCTGCCTTGTAATATGTCTCAACCGACCATTGAACAGTCCTTCGCCATTTCACTCGTGCCATTTCACTCGCACCATTTCAACCATCGCCATTTCACTCGTGCCATTTCACTCGCACCATTTCAACCATGCATCACGTGCGCAATTGATCACGTGATGCAATAGATATGCTTTTCAATGGTTCAGCATTAATGTGATGTGACCCTCAGGAGTAGTACAGAGGAGCACCAGTGGGCAAGTAGCTACCGGAGAGCTCCAGGGCTGTAAGATTTGGTGTGATTTTTAATTTTAAAAAATCTGCTTCTGAAGGGGGAGTTCGTCCGAACCATCTGAACCCCCCCCCCCCCGCCTACGCCTCTGCACATTGCACACACACACGCACGCACGCACGCACACACACACACACGCGCACACACACACACACACACACACATGCACAAACACACATACACAAAACACAAACCTTGTACTAAAGCACCAAAGACTCAAATCATATACAATCCTGTTGCATTTTCATTGTGGCTTTACAAGTGTACGGTATCAATATTGCTATATGAGGATGCTTATTACCAACAAAACCTACCACATACTTCATAATCCACATAGCAATTAATTTATACTAAAACATCCAAGCTGTGAAAAAAGGTGCAGCCCTCAAAAAGGCTGGGGTAAAAACATTAGTAAATCAAAGGTGGCCAAGAAATGGCTGCCATGATGCCAATACCAATCATTTTTAATGTCTGTGTTGGTATAGATATACTATATCTGTGTAAGGTTAAATATTAAGGCTCTTCAAGTAGCTAAATACATAATACACATGAGCAAAAAAAGAATGTTTCAGGAAGAAATGGGTCATAAATTTTATTATTGCACCAATAAAGTGTTGGAATGTTAACAACTTTGTGGTAAGGTAGTTACATGAATGATAGCACTTGTCAATGAATATTATTTCTTAGTCCATTAACATTTCTCAGAAATAGATAAGTAATAGTATACAATATCTCAATATCCACATGATCCCAGCTGACACCTCTAGCTTGTCTTACTCTACCCCCCTTTTATGGTTTTGTACAATTGCATATATCATATAATACATTATGGCATTGGAATTACTTTATATCCAGTGTACTGAGAACTGGAATACCACTAATAGGGGTGAACAGTGAAGCAATGATCTATAATTATAATGTGGCACCATTAGGGTCAACTACAAATTCCCTGCATATTGATATATCCAGGTAGTTCACATGCTATAATTTCCTTTGCATGAAATCCCTGTATTATGCTAACAACATTACACACGTTTTAAACTTTTCACTGACACATTAACAAGTACTGGGTGCTGCATTTATCAAGCACCAGTGTTGGGGTGCATGTAATTCATTACATATTACTATTACTTTTACATTTGTAAGTAGCATATTTAGTTATATTACTTAGTTACCACAAAAAGTAATAATATTATGTTAATAA